>NC_088401.1:51740859-51800859 GCF_034236695.1 Oncorhynchus nerka
TCTTTGATCCTGCTTTGATTCTAACATGGACATTTCTAAATGACCCCAAACTTGACTGCCCCTTTAATAAACAGCTTGGAAAATTCCAGAAAATTATGTCATGGCTTTAGAAGCTTCTGATAGGCTAATTGAGTCAATTGGAGGTTTACCTGTGGATGTATTTCAAGGCTAACCATCAAACTCAGTGCCTCTTCGCTTGACATCATAGGAAAATCAAAAGAAATCAGCCCAGACCTTAGAAAAACTTTGTAGACCTCCACAAGTCTGGATCATCCTTGTGAGCAATTTACAAATGCCTGAAAGTACCACATTCATCTGTACAAACAATAGTACGCAAGTATAAACACCATGGGACCACGCAGCCGTCATTCCGCTCAGGAAGGAGACTGTCTGTCTGCTAGAGATGAACGTACTTTGGTGCGAAAAGTGCAAATCAATCCCAGAACAACAGCAAAGGACCTTGTGAAGATGCTGGAGGAAAATGGGTACAAAAGTATCTACATCCACAGTAAAACAAGTCCTATATCGACATTACCTGAAAGCCCTCACAGCAAGGAAGAAGCCACTGCTCCAAAACCACTATAAAAAAGCCAGACTAAGGTTTGGAACTGCACATGGGGACAAAGATCGTTCTTTTTGGAGAAATGTCCTCTGGTCTGATGAAACAAAAATATAACTGTTTGGCCATAATGACAATCATTATGTTTGGAGGAAAAAGGAGGAGGCTGGCAAGCCAAAGAACACCATTCCAACCGTGAAGCACGGGGGTGGCAGCATCATGTTGTGGGGATGCTTTGCTGCAGAGGGACTGGTGCACTTCACAAAATAGATGGCATCATGGGGTAGGAAAATGATGTGGATATATTGACGCAACATCTCAAGACATCAGTCTTGTTAAAGTTAAAGCTTGGTCGCAAATGGGTCTTCCAAATGGACAATGACCCAAGCATACTTCCAAAGTTGTGGCACAATGGCTTAAGGACAACAAAGTCAAGGTATTGGAGTGGCCATCACAAAGCCCTGACCTCAATCCTATAGAAAACTTGTGGCCAGAACTGAAAAAGAGTGTATGAGCAAGGAGGCCTACAAACCTGACTCAGTTACACCAGCTCTGTCAGGAGGAATAGGCCAAAATTTACCCAACTTATTGTGGGAATCTTGTGGAAGGCTAACCGAAACGTTTGACCCAAGTTAAACAATTTCAAGGCAATGCTACCAAATACTAATTGAGTGTATGTGAACTTCTGACCCACTGGGAATGTAAATGAAAGAAATAAAAGCTGAAATAAATAATTCTCTCACCTAATATTCTGACATTTCACATTCTTAAAATAAAGTGGTGATCCTAACTGACCTACGACAGGGAATTTTTACTGGGATTAAATGTCAGGAATTGTGAAAAGCTGAGTTTAAATGTATTTGGCTAAGGTGTATGTAAACTTCCAACTTCAACTGTATATAACATTAAAAGATTTGAATGGTAACTGCTGCACCACTTATTGTTGCTGTGCGTCCGCATTGGTGAAATGACTAGCTACGTTCGGACTCTGAGGATTTTCACGCTGCACTCACTCACTGACGAACACAGTAACGCTCTCGCCCCCCACACACACACTGATCCAAATGTGACACACAATTGTTGTGCACTGAAATCTTGGGAGAGTCAACCGCCAACTTAAAACCATACCGCTATCCAATGACATCATGAGGAGTAGCATCTAGGACATGTCTGAGGACATAACGTGCCAGACATCAGAGAGCACCAGTGCAAATGGCCATTACGCACAGCAGCTTGATGAATCCACGGATGTGGCTAACCATGCAATTCTAATGGTCTACGTCAGACACGTCTGGGATAACTTCGAGGAGCAGTTCCTTTTTAGTGATGATCTTCCCACCACCAACACCACAGAGGCTGTCTTTACCACAATGGATATGTAACTGGACTGGGATGGGTGCGTCGGAGTGACGTGGGGCAGCTGCCATGACGGGAAAGCTACCCCGGAGTAGCAAAGCCGATCCTGGAGAGAGCACCGAGTGCGACGTGGAACCACTGCTTCCTACACAGGGAGGCATTGGCAGCGAAGGACATGGTGCCTGAGCTCCACGCCACTCTCCAGAATGTGATCAAGTGTGTCAACTATATCACAAAAAGAGTTCCACGAAAAGCAGGCGTTTCCAGGCCTTCTGCAGGGATATGGGGAGGGAGCACCAGCAGATTCTTTACCAGGCAGAAGTCCGCTGTCTTTCCAGGGGTAAAGTGTTGGGTCGCCTTTTATGAGCTTCCTTTGCTGCATTTCTTTCGGAAAACAAGTCATCTCTGCCAAACATTCCGATTGTGAGGTATGGCTCGCTCAAGTTCCCTACCTGCCGGATATTTTTGAACATCTGAATTCTCTCAATGTGTCAATGCAAGGGAGGGGGCACAATCGATTTGAACAGAGGGACAAAGTGGATGCCGTCAAGATGAAATCATGTTTCTAATGGGAGGATTGACATGTTTCCCAATGCTGATTTTGAGATTCAGAATCTGGTCAACAAAGCGCACAGCGACACACAAACAAACCGTTAAACAGCATCTTGTCAAGCTGCAGGGTATGTTCTTGCGACTACTTCCCCGGAGGAGAACAGGAGACTGGATACGGGACGCCTTTCAGGTGGAGATGGGAAGCATCACGTTGCCAAAAACCTTTCAAGGTTGTGAAACTATAAACATTTGCATTTGGTGATTTAAGAATTCCTAATGATTGTTGTTTTTTCTATTTTAAACACTGATGTGTGTTACTGTTCATTAACATTATTGGACTGGTATGTGTTACTGTTCATTAACATTATTGGACTGGTATGTGTTACTGTTCATTAACATTATTGGACTGGTATGTGTTACTGTTCATTAACATTATTGGACTGGTATGTGTTACTGTTCATTAACATTATTGGACTGGTATGTGTTACTGTTCATTAACATTATTGGACTGGTATGTGTTACTGTTCATTAACATTATTGGACTGGTATGTGTTACTGTTCATTAACATTATTGGACTGGTATGTGTTACTGTTCATTAACATTATTGGACTGGTATGTGTTACTGTTCATTAACATTATTGGACTGGTATGTGTTACTGTTCATTAACATTATTGGACTGGTATGTGTTACTGTTCATTAACATTATTGGACTGGTATGTGTTACTGTTCATTAACATTATTGGACTGGTATGTGTGTTACTGTTCATTAACATTATTGGACTGGTATGTGTTACTGTTCATTAACGTTATTGGACTGGTATGTGTTACTGTTCATTAACATTATTGGACTGGTATGTGTTACTGTTCATTAACATTATTGGACTGGTATGTGTTACTGTTCATTAACATTATTGGACTGGTATGTGTTACTGTTCATTAACATTATTGGACTGGTATGTGTGTTACTGTTCATTAACATTATTGGACTGGTATGTGTTACTGTTCATTAACATTATTGGACTGGTATGTGTTACTGTTCATTAACATTATTGGACTGGTATGTGTTACTGTTCATTAACGTTATTGGACTGGTATGTGATACTGTTCATTAACGTTATTGGACTGGTATGTGTGTTACTGTTCATTAACATTATTGGACTGGTATGTGTTACTGTTCATTAACATTATTGGACTGGTATGTGTTACTGTTCATTAACATTATTGGACTGGTATGTGTTACTGTTCATTAACATTATTGGACTGGTATGTGTTACTGTTCATTAACGTTATTGGACTGGTATGTGTTACTGTTCATTAACGTTATTGGACTGGTATGTGTTACTGTTCATTAACATTATTGGACTGGTATGTGTTACTGTTCATTAACGTTATTGGACTGGTATGTGTGTTACTGTTCATTAACATTATTGGACTGGTTATGATGAGTCTGATCATTTCTTACACCCCACTACTGAACTGGTCGCCTAATTAAATGGCTTATTCTCGACAATTGAGGTCAATTGTGCGCCGCCCTATGGGACTCCCAATCACGGCCGGATGTGATGCAGCCTGAATTCGAACCAGGTACTGTAGTGATGCCTCTTGCACTGAGATGCAGTGCCTTAGACTTCCACGCCACTCGGGAGCCCCACACTCGGGGGTGTGCCAAGCTTGTAGCATCATACCCAAAAAGACTTGAGACTGTAATCGCTGCCAAAGGTCCTTCAACAAAGTACTGAGATAAGGGTCTGAAAACCTAAATATCACATTTTAAATACATTTTGATTGTCATTATGGGGTGTTGTGTGTAGATTGATGAGGGGGGGGGGACGATTTAATCAATTTTAGAATAAGGCTGTAAAGTAACAAAATGTGGAAAAAGTCAAGGGGTCTGAATACTTTCCAATGCACTGTATACATTTTTAAAAAGCAACGGTAAACTGTTGTGAACACAACCTGGATCAAAGCAGGAACCTGTGGAGAAAACAACAACGATTAAAAACCTAGAATCACCTTCAAAGCCAAAAGGACTCCGTGCTGCTGATACACAGACCCCCCTTAGCAAACTCAGAGAGTGTCTGATAACTTCACAACACAAGAGTGGCCAGGCCTCAACTATCTCTCTAATGGGTTGTGTTTGAGCTGTGTCTGCTGTGTGATGTCAACACGAGTGCTCTCTGACCCACAACACACGCTACACTGGTGGTTACATCCTGGTTTAGTACTGGTATACACTGGTGGTTACATCCTGGTTTAGTACTGGTCTACACTGGTGGTTACATCCTGGTTTAGTACTGGTATACACTAGTGGTTACATCCTGGTTTAGTACTGGTATACACTGCTGGTTACATCCTGGTTTAGTACTGGTATACACTGGTGGTTACATACTGGTTTAGTACTGGTATACACTGGTGGTTACATCCTGGTTTAGTACTGGTATACACTGGTGGTTACATCCTGGTTTAGTACTGGTATACACTGGTGGTTACATCCTGGTTTAGTACTGGTATACACTGGTGGTTACATCCTGGTTTAGTACTGGTATACACTAGTGGTTACATCCTGGTTTAGTACTGGTATACACTGGTGGTTACATCCTGGTTTAGTACTGGTATACACTGGTGGTTACATCCTGGTTTATTACTGGTATACACTAGTGGTTACATCCTGGTTTAGTACTGGTATACACTGGTGGTTACATCCTGGTTTAGTACTGGTATACACTGGTGGTTACATCCTGGTTTAGTACTGGTATACACTGGTGGTTACATCCTGGTTTAGTACTGGTATACACTGGTGGTTACATCCTGGTTTAGTACTGGTATACACTGGTGGTTACATCCTGGTTTAGTACTGGTATACACTGGTGGTTACATCCTGGTTTAGTACTGGTATACACTGGTGGTTACACCTGGTTTAGTACTGGTATACACTGGTGGTTACATCCTGGTTTAGTACTGGTATACACTGGTGGTTACATCCTGGTTTAGTACTGGTATACACTGGTGGTTACATCCTGGTTTAGTACTGGTATACACTGGTGGTTACACCCTGGTTTAGTACTGGTATACACTACACTGGTGGTTACATCCTGGTTTAGTACTGGTATACACTGGTGGTTACATCCTGGTTTAGTACTGGTATACACTGGTGGTTACATCCTGGTTTAGTACTGGTATACACTGGTGGTTACATCCTGGTTTAGTACTGATATACACTGGTGGTTACATCCTGGTTTAGTACTGGTATACTCTGGTGGTTACATCCTGGTTTAGTACTGGTATACACTGGTGGTTACATCCTGGTTTAGTACTGGTATACACTGGTGGTTACATCCTGGTTTAGTACTGGTATACACTGGTGGTTACATCCTGGTTTAGTACTGGTATACACTGGTGGTTACATCCTGGTTTAGTACTGGTATACACTGGCGGTTACATCCTGGTTTAGTACTGGTATACACTGGTGGTTACATCCTGGTTTAGTACTGGTATACACTGGTGGTTACATCCTGGTTTAGTACTGGTATACACTGGTGGTTACATCCATTTACATTTACATTTAAGTCATTTAGCAGACGCTCTTATCCAGAGCGACTTACAAATTGGTGCGTTCACCTTACATCCTGGTTTAGTACTGGTATACACTGGTGGTTACATCCTGGTTTAGTACTGGTATACACTAGTGGTTACATCCTGGTTTAGTACTGGTATACACTGGTGGTTACATCCTGGTTTAGTACTGGTATACACTGGTGGTTACATCCTGGTTTAGTACTGGTATACACTGGTGGTTACATCCTGGTTTAGTACTGGTATACACTGGTGGTTACATCCTGGTTTAGTACTGGTATACACTGGTGGTTATACCCTGGTTTAGTACTGGTATACACTGGTATACACTGGTGGTTACATCCTGGTTTAGTACTGGTATACACTGGTGGTTACACCCTGGTTTAGTACTGGTCTACACTGGTGGTTACATCCTGGTTTAGTACTGGTATACACTGGTGGTTACATCCTGGTTTAGTACTGGTATACACTGGTGGTTACATCCTGGTTTAGTACTGGTATACACTGGTGGTTACATCCTGGTTTAGTACTGATATACACTGGTGGTTACATCCTGGTTTAGTACTGGTATACTCTGGTGGTTACATCCTGGTTTAGTACTGGTATACACTGGTGGTTACATCCTGGTTTAGTACTGGTATACACTGGTGGTTACATCCTGGTTTAGTACTGGTATACACTGGTGGTTACATCCTGGTTTAGTACTGGTATACACTGGCGGTTACATCCTGGTTTAGTACTGGTATACACTGGTGGTTACATCCTGGTTTAGTACTGGTATACACTGGTGGTTACATCCTGGTTTAGTACTGGTATACACTGGTGGTTACATACATTTACATTTACATTTAAGTCATTTAGCAGACGCTCTTATCCAGAGCGACTTACAAATTGGTGCGTTCACCTTACATCCTGGTTTAGTACTGGTATACACTGGTGGTTACATCCTGGTTTAGTACTGGTATACACTAGTGGTTACATCCTGGTTTAGTACTGGTATACACTGGTGGTTACATCCTGGTTTAGTACTGGTATACACTGGTGGTTACATCCTGGTTTAGTACTGGTATACACTGGTGGTTACATCCTGGTTTAGTACTGGTATACACTGGTGGTTACATCCTGGTTTAGTACTGGTATACACTGGTGGTTATACCCTGGTTTAGTACTGGTATACACTGGTATACACTGGTGGTTACATCCTGGTTTAGTACTGGTATACACTGGTGGTTACACCCTGGTTTAGTACTGGTCTACACTGGTGGTTACATCCTGGTTTAGTACTGGTATACACTGGTGGTTACATCCTGGTTTAGTACTGGTATACACTGGTGGTTACATCCTGGTTTAGTACTGGTATACACTGGTGGTTACATCCTGGTTTAGTACTGATATACACTGGTGGTTACATCCTGGTTTAGTACTGGTATACTCTGGTGGTTACATCCTGGTTTAGTACTGGTATACACTGGTGGTTACATCCTGGTTTAGTACTGGTATACACTGGTGGTTACATCCTGGTTTAGTACTGGTATACACTGGTGGTTACATCCTGGTTTAGTACTGGTATACACTGGCGGTTACATCCTGGTTTAGTACTGGTATACACTGGTGGTTACATCCTGGTTTAGTACTGGTATACACTGGTGGTTACATCCTGGTTTAGTACTGGTATACACTGGTGGTTACATACATTTACATTTACATTTAAGTCATTTAGCAGACGCTCTTATCCAGAGCGACTTACAAATTGGTGCGTTCACCTTACATCCTGGTTTAGTACTGGTATACACTGGTGGTTACATCCTGGTTTAGTACTGGTATACACTAGTGGTTACATCCTGGTTTAGTACTGGTATACACTGGTGGTTACATCCTGGTTTAGTACTGGTATACACTGGTGGTTACATCCTGGTTTAGTACTGGTATACACTGGTGGTTACATCCTGGTTTAGTACTGGTATACACTGGTGGTTACACCCTGGTTTAGTACTGGTATACACTGGTGGTTACATCCTGGTTTAGTACTGGTATACACTGGTGGTTACATCCTGGTTTAGTACTGGTATACACTGGTGGTTACACCCTGGTTTAGTACTGGTATACACTGGTGGTTACATCCTGGTTTAGTACTGGTATACACTGGTGGTTACATCCTGGTTTAGTACTGGTATACACTGGTGGTTACATCCTGGTTTAGTACTGGTATACACTGGTGGTTACATCCTGGTTTAGTACTGGTATACACTGCTGTACATTTATTTACCAGTTAGGATAGTTGAGAACAAGTTCTCATTTACAACTGCGACCTGACCAAGATAAAGCAAAGCAGTGCGACACAAACAACAACACAGAGTTACACATGGAAAAAAACAAACGTACAGTCAATAACACACAATAGAAAAAAAGAAAGTCTATATACAGTGTGTGCAAATGGCGTGAGGAGGTAAGGCAATAAATAGGCCATAGTAGCGAAGTAATTACAATTTAGCAAATTATTACTGGAGTGATAGATGTGCAAATGATGATGTGCAAGTAGGAATACTGGTGTGCAAAAGAGAAGAAACGTAATTAAAAACAATATGGGGATGAGGTAGGTAGATTGGGTGGGCTATTTACAGATGGGCTATGTACAGCTGCAGTGATCGGTTAGCTGCTCAGATAGCTGATGTTTAAAGTTAGTGAGGGAAATTTTTGCAATTCGTTCCAGTCATTGGCAGCAGAGAACTGGAAGTAAAGGCGGCCAAAGGGGTTGTTGGCTTTGGGGATGACCAGTGAAATATACCTGCTGGAGCGCGTGCTACGGGTGGGTGTTGTTATCGTGACCAGTGAGCTGAGATAAGGCGGAGCTTTACCTAGCATAGACCTATAGATGACCTGGAGCCAGTGGTTCTGGCGACAAAAATGTAGCGAGGGCCAGCCGACTAGATCATACAGGTCGCAGTGGTGGGTGGTATATGGGGCTTTGGTGATAAAACGGATGGCACTGTGATAGACTGCATCCAGTTTGCTGAGTAGAGTGTTGGAGGCTATTTTGTAAATGACATCGCCGAAGACGAGGATCGGTAGGATAGTCAGTTTTACAAGGGTATGTTTGACGGTGTGAGTGAAGGAGGCTTTGTTGCGAAATAGGAAGCCGATTCTAGATTTGATTTTGGAATGACTAATATGAGTCTGGAAGGAGAGTTTAAAGTTTAGCCAGACACCTAGGTATTTGTAGTTGTCCACATATTCTAAGTCAGAACCATCCAGAGTAGTGATGTTCGTCGGGCGGGCGGGTGCGGGCAGCGAACGGTTGAAAAGCATGCATTTGGTTTTACTAGTGTTTAAGAGCAGTTGGAGGCCTCGGAAGGAGGGTTCTATAGCATTGAAGCTCGTTTGGAGGTTAGTTAACACAGTGTCCAAAGAAGGGCCAGATGTATACAGAATGGTGTCGTCTGCGTAGAGGTGGATCAGGGAATCACCTGCAGCAAGAGCGACATTGTTGATATTGTTACGTTCCCCAGTTTATGTGTTGTAGTTTGTGTATTTTCATGTGTTTATTTTAGGAAATGGCTTCCTGAAATCCCTCAAGCAGCTGATTGGTCGACTCCATGGCTAATTGGAGAGCTGACCCCGCCCCCTCGTCAAGACGCAGCTGTCTCCAATTACCCATTCCATCTGAAGATATATAAATGCCAGTGTTCTGTTCAGGAGAGAGAGCTTTTTGTAGAGAGATTTTCTGAGAGATTTTGCTAGAGATTTTGCTAGAGGTTGATTTTGCTGAGAGTTGGTATATTTTGTGAGTTTGTTGCTCAGATAGAGCTTATTTGATGTCGTTTGTTAGTTTGTTTGAAAATGGTTTAATATTCTGTTTCATTTGTTCCCAGGGGGAGAAGGGGAAGGCACTTTGGGAGTGCTTAGGCAAGAGGCCCGAGGGCATACATATACCCGTAGCATATTCGCTGTCTAGGCACACTAGGTAAGACCTGGGCGGACCACCCCCTGTATTTTGGTTAGGGCACCAGGTGGTGCTAAATTAGGTAAGTAGTGGGTAGGCAGGTAAGATAGGAGAGGGGGGGTTTTGAGATTTACTTTCTTTGCTTTGGTTCCGTCCAGCCCCTTTTACAGAGAAAAGAGTCGGCCCGAGAATTTAACCCTGTGGTACCCCCATAGAGACTGCCAGAGGTCCCGACAACAGGCCCTCCGATTTGACACACTGAACTCTGTCTGAGTTACATAGGATATTACCTGTTCACTTCTCAAAGTTAAAGGAGGCATGTTAGTGAAAAGGTTTAACGGAATACTTGAAGATATGGAAGATATACATGTTTTCTGTTGGTTATGAAGTAGTTTGTCAAATCTCTGACTCTCTACTGTGCACTCTGAAGCTGTCCAGGAATGTGCCATTTTTAAAAAATCTCCCTCATCATCCCCGACTCTCTCTCCCTCTCTTGTTCTCTCTATTTCTCCCGCTCGCTTTCTGAAATTGAGAGACGGCATGGCAATATGTTTCCTGATATCTGTCTTTTTTTGTGGCGTCGGCTTGAGGTGGAGTGTTTATATCTTCTTTAGGGTTTACCTTGGCTCTCTCTCTGCTACAGAGCAGGAAGAAACTCATCTGATTTCATTCCCTGCTGAAAATGACTTTCTGCCCGAGAGGGAAATGAGAGATAAGAGGAGGATGAGAAGGGGGAGGAGGAGAGATGAGAGGGGGATGTGGGTGAAAGGGGGTAAGAGCTGGTAAGAGGGTGACAGGAGGAGAGTGAGGGGTGAGACGAGGGTGAAAGAGATAAGAGTGGGTGAGAGGGGAAGAGAGAGATGAGAGGAAGGGAGAAGGGGAAGATGGTTTACAGAGAGGTCGAGGACAGCTTAGAGCAAATGCAACCCACATACTAAACAGATACAAAATTACAACCCACGTACAAAACAGATACAAAAATGAAACCCACATTCATACAACCCACATAAAACAGATAGAAATATACACATTCAACTACTCAGACATAAAAGGTGTATTTCTCAATTCCATACTTTCGAGTAGCATAATTATGCATTTAATTTCATAAGGCACAACACAGATGATGAGAGAAAGCAGGGGATTGGAACAGGAGAAGAGAAAACCCACATGTAGTTCATAGAGTAATAATGAGAGCCTGGGATAATTGAGGAGAAGCGAGAGAGAGAGAGAGAGAGAGAGAGAGAGAGAGAGAGGGGAAAGCAGAGCCTTTATCTGCCTATTACAGGCCTGAGTGAAAAGCCTTGGCTGTTTAACCAACTGCACCATATTCCGTATCTCTCCTCTTTCACTATCCCTCTCTCCTTATTTATGATCCCTCTCTCCCTACTACTTCCTCTTTCTCCCTCCCACTTTATTTGACTCACAATCCCTGTCTCTCACTCCGTGTATCACTATCCCTCTCTCACTCCCTGTATCACTATCCCTCTCTCACTCCCTGTATCACTATCCCTCTCTCACTCCCTGTATCACTATCCCTCTCTCACTCCCTGTATCACTATCCCTCTCTCACTCCCTGTATCACTATCCCTCTCTCACTCCCTGTATCACTATCCCTCTCTCTCTCTCAAAATCTTTTGCTTGCTCCTTCAACCCACCTCAATCTTACATCTTTAGTCTCTATTCGCTACAGCCCTGACCTTTAAGTGTTAATAACCCTGATAGAATATTTATCTCCCTCTCACTCTACCCTTTCTCCCTCCCACTCACTGCATCTTCGATTTGTTTTAATATAAAACCAAGACACATTAAAAACATCCCAATTGTCTCCGATTATTTTTTCGGACCGGTGGTTGCCGTAGCAACGCTATCCTCATGTCATGAGCGAGGCGGTCTCCGTCTGATAAACGAGTGGAGAGGTGGAGAGTGACAGATGCTAAACAAACTAATGCTCGATAAAGGACTATGAAGGAAAACGTTCTGATCGGAGGAGAGAGCAAAAGACTGGGAGAGGGGACTGGGAGAGGGTGCCAGCATGCGTGCATGCTCGTATGTTTGTGTGCGTCAGCCCACGACGCAAAGTGGGTTAAAGTGTGAGTGACAGCTGTCGGGAGCCAAGGATGCCACTATAGGGAGGGACAATCGAATCTGTTACCCTATAACCCCCCACACACACACACACACACACACACACACACACACACACACACACACACACACACACACACACACACACACACACACACTTCCCTTTACCACACGACCATCCCTTCTTGTCCAGTCATTGTCCTTCTGTAAGTGCCAGGTTGATTGTCTGATTGATGCCCCCTGGGTATAGTAACGGTAGTCTGTGGATTGGCACAGATGGCATCGAGTTGGCAGGTACAGCTAAGATGAGGGTGGCCATGGATAAGAGGAGGGGAGGAGGGGGTTGGCAAAGTGACAATGTCATATGATCCGTTATTTAGCTTAAATCCACTGCTTGTGTGTGTGGGTGTGGAGAGGGGGGGGGGGGGGTACAACGGTACATTACAACCATTAGTGTGTGAAGAAGAGATGAGTGTGTTAATCAGATCCAACCCTCTCTTGGCTGGCCCTGTCTTGGCTGACCGTTCATCTGGCAGGAAGCCCTCTGCTTGCCAACCCCAGTCACCTTGGCCCTCCAGTTGGCCACCAGAGCGCCGAGACCTGGGTTGGACTTGAAGGCTCTAACACACGCACGCTCACTCACTCACGCACGCATGCACGCACACACACACACACACCCCAACTCTCCCTTTCAGAATTTTCCTCTCTTTTTTGCTCAGACCCAAAAACACATTGGTCAGGATAATCATTAAAGCTTTGGTCCATCATGGTAGCCAATGGGCTGTAAAATTTAGGACTAATTTGACACCAAAGTTGTTTATCTCTGGTCCTCTTCTCACAGTGAGTGTCTTGCTGAGACAGATTGTCTGTGCATTACTTGCTATTGGAGGAGGTCTTTATTGAGTCGATTTCACAAATGAATTGGCAATTTAGTGGCTGAGAGCAGCTCTCTTGTGGCTTTTAATGGTGCTGTTTAGCCCCTTTACCCAGTCTAAGTGGTGTCAATACACTGAGTGTACAAAACATTAGGAACACCTTCCTAATATTGAGTTGCACCCACTTTTGCCCTCAGAACAGCCTCAATTCGTCAGGGCATGGACTCTACAAGGTGTTGAAAGCGTTCCACAGGGATGCTGGCCCATGATGACTCCATTGCTTCCCACAGTTGTGTCAAGTTGGCTGGATGTCCTTTGGGTTGTGGACCATTCTTGAAACACGCGGGAAACTGTTGAGCTTGAAAAACCCAGGAGTGTTGCAGTTCTTGACACAAACAGGAACACCTACTACCATATCTCGTTTATAAGGCCCTTACATTTTATGTCTTGCACATTCACTCTCCGAAAAGCACAAATATGGTACAATTGTCTCAAGGCTTAAAAATATTTAGTTAACCTCTCTCCTCCCATTCATATACACTGATTGAAGTGGATTTAACATCAATAAGGGATCACAGCTTTCACCTGGATTCACCTGGTCAGCCTATGTCATGGAAGAGCAGTTTTTTTAAATCATGTTTTGCACATTCAGTGTATGTTTCTCCGCATCTGTCACACACACGTAAGCACAGGGAGACACACACACACAAACACGCACCCCTTTTCTTGCACACACACACACACACACACACACACACACACACACACACACACACACACACACACACTTTATTTATGCTCTCTCATCCAAGACTAAGGGTAGGTAACAACACATCCGCCACACTGATCCTCAACACTGGGGGCCCCTCAGGGGTGCATGCTCAGTCCCCTCCTGTACTCTTTGTTCATTCATGACTGCATGGCCAGGCACGACTCCAACACCATCATTAAGTTTGCAGATGACACAACAGCGGTAGGCCTGATCACCGACAACGTCGAGACAGCTTTTTGGGAGGAGGTCAGAGATCTGACCGTGTGGTGCAAGGACAACAACCTCTCCCTCAATGTGATCAAGACAAAGGAGATTATTGTGGACTACAGGAAAAGGAGAACCGAGCACGCACCCATTCTCATCGACGGGGCTGTAGTGGTGCAGGTTGAGAGCTTCTAGTTCCTTGGTGTCCACATCACCAACAAACTAACATGATCCAAGCATATCAAGACAGTCGTGAAGAGGACACGACAAAACCTATTCCCCCTCAGGAGACTGAAAAGATTTGGCACGGGTCCTCAGATGCTCAAAAGGTTCTACAGCTGCACCATCGAGAGCATCCTGACGGGTTGCATCACTGCTCGGCCTCCGACCACAAGGCACTACAGAGAGTATTGCGTACGGCCCAGTACTGGGGCCAAGCTTCCTGCCATCCATGACTTCTATACCAGGCGATGTCACAGGAAGGCCCTAAAAATAATGAAAGACTCCAGCCACCCTAGCCATCGACGGTTCTCTCTGCTACCGCACGCCAAGCGGTACTAGAGTGCCAAGTATAGGTCTAAGAGGCTTCTAAATAGCTTCTACCCCCAAGCCATAAGACTCCTGAACATCTCATCAAATGGCTACCCAGACTATTTGCATTGCCCCCCTTTTACACCGCTGCTACTCTCTGTTATTATTTATGCATAGTCACTTTACCTACTCTACCTACATGTACATATCACCTCAATTACCTCGACTAACCGGTGTCCCCGCAGATTGACTATGTACCGGTTCCCCCCTGTATATAGCCTCGCTATTGTTATTTTACTGCTGCTCTTTAATTATTTGTAACTTTTTTGTTGTTGTATTTCTCTTAAAAATGCATTGTTGGTTAAGGGCTTGTAAGTAAGCATTTCACTGTAAGGTCTACACCTGTTCTATTCAGCGCATGTGACAAATACATTTTGATTTGAATATTCAGTATGAGAAAACTGAAAAACATATATTTCTTCTCCCATTTGCGGCATTAACAACTGAGGACTAAAATACACCCTGCTGAAGCCTCTATAGGCTAAACTGATTGACCTGGGACATGTAGGTGTGCTCTCTGACCCCAGCCACGGTGACTTAGTGCATTCTAATCACAGCGGAGCATAGTGCAGGGAGAGACGACCCTTGGGCTAAGGTAAAGGTCAGAGATCACAGCGATCACACCTTGGCCTGCACGCTAAAAATAGCATTAGGTTGTACCGACTACTGACAATTAGATAGGTACAAACTCTAAAGCAGTTAATTGGGTCTTATTGGGTTTAATAATGCAGTTCCCTCAAGGGTTGTGTCTCTGAAGCACAACTAACCCTCTAACCTCTCCTCTCCAAGAGGCTCGGGACCATTCAAGGCTTAAAAGCACCCCTATTACCATTTAATAGCTACAGCCATTCCCAACTACTCTCCACAGGAAGCACATTACCCCAGCGCTTTAAAGTTCCATTAGGAAAAAAAGGTTAAGAGTGCAATGCCCTAACTCCTCCCCTCGGAAACGCTGCTCGCCGCTCTCGGTTCCACTCTGCTTTTATGGATAATATTCCCCCAGAGAGATAAAAAGAGAAAGAAGAAAATAAAACTTGATTTTACGTCCTCTCGTTGTTGGACTGGAGCCAGGGTGTAGGAGAATGATTTGATAGTAAAGATGGTTTTCAAACAGGACAAACCTCACTGCCAACTGCCCTGTTAGAGGGGAGTGTTCTGACCCCAAATTAATAGCTGCTCAGTTGTAATAGCTGCTCAGTGTGTGAGTGTGTGTGTACAGTCTGTGTGTGTATGCATGCATGCTTCAACTTGTGTGCCTATGTATGTTCCTGTCTGTCACAGTAGCCACCATCCAGGCATTGCCTTGTGTGTGTGTGTGTGTGTGTGTGTGTGTGTGTGTGTGTGTGTGTGTGTGTGTGTGTGTGTGTGTGTGTGTGTGTGTGTGTGTGTGTGTGTGTGTGTGTGTGTGTGTTTACGTGTGCTTGCCAGTCCCCTCAGGCTTAGTGTTGTCCCCTCCCATTGTGTGTGTGTCGAGGCGTGGCATGGTTACTGGCATGGGAGACGTTAATCCACCCCCGGTCTCCACAGACACCATCGCCACGGTTACCTGGCTCCATGGGAAGCAGAGTGGGCCCGGAGTTGTGTTGGAGAGTCATAATGAATGCATCTGATTCCAATACCTTTAGTCTGACAGGTCAGCTCAATGTCAATAAGTGAGATCAAATACCCATTAACAGGCTATATAGTGGAAATACCATTTATTTTTTACAATTGGTCTGACTAGCATTTCTATCAAAGCCTATTGTCTTGGATCGTTAACAGCCCACCAGGAGGTTTGGTAATTTAATAATCAGGTATAGTTCTCTCCTCCTGTCCCTCTGTCTGTTTGGTAGAAGGGAAGTCATCACCTTTCCCCCAACAGAAAAACCCTTGAATGAGTAGGTGTTCGAAACGTTTGACTGGTACTGTCTGTGTTTGGTGAGTGTTTTGTGTGTGTGTATCTATATATATATATATACACACACATATATACACACACATATTAGAGGCCGACCGATTATTCAGGATGGCTGATTTCAAGTTTTCATAACAATCGGTAATCGGCATTTTTGGATCATTTTTGGATTATGGCCGATTACATTGCATTCCTGCGTGGCAGGCTGACCACTTGTTACGCGAGTGCAGCAAGGAGCCGAGGTAAGTTGCTAGCTAGCATTAAACTTATCTTCTATAAAAAAAACTATTCTTCACATAATCACTAGTTAACTATATGGTTGATGATATTACTAGGTTAACTAGCTTGTCCTGCATTGCATATAATCAATGCGGTGCCTGTTCATTTATCATCGATTCACAGCCTACTTCGCCAAATGGTTGATGATTTAACTAAAGCGCATTTGTGAGAAAAAGCACTATCGTTGCACGAATGTACCTAACCATAAACATCAATGCCTTTCTTAAAATCAATACACAGAAGTACATTTTTTTTAAACCTGCATATTTAGCTAAAATAGGCAATATTAACTAGGGAAATTGTGTCACTTCTCTAGCGTTCATTGCATGCAGAGTCTGGGTATATGCAACAGTTTGGAATTTGACATAACTACATAATTATGACATTACATTGAAGGTTGTGCAATATAACAGCAATATTTAGACTTTGGGTTGCCACCTGTTAGATCAAATATGGAACGGTTCCATATGTCAATGAAAGAATGAGCGTTTTGTTTTCGATGATATGATAGTGATAGTTGAATGATAGTGATAGTTGAATGATGAATGATAGTTTTCGGATTTGACCATATTAATGACCAAAGGCTCGTATTTCTGTGTTTATTATATTATAATAAAGTATATGATTTGATATTTGATAGAGCAGTCTGAGCGGTGGTAGGCAGCAGAAGGCTCGTAAGCAATCATTCAAACTTTGCTGTGTGTGCCAGCAGCTCTTAGCAATGCTGTTTATGACTTCAAGCATATCAACTCCTGAGATTAGGCTGGCAATACTAAAGTGCCTATTAGAACATCCAATAGTCAAAGGTATATGAAAAACAAATGGTATAGAGATAAATAGTCGACGCGCGATAATTCCTATAATAACTGCAACCTGATATTTCTTTACTGGGAATATTGAAGAACTGGGAATATTAAACCACCAGCTTTTATATGTTCTGAGCAAGGAACATATACGTTAACTTTTTTACATGGCACATATTGCACTTTTACTTTCTTCTCCAACACTGTGTTTTTGCATTATTTAAACCAAATTGAGCATGTTTCCTTATTTATTTGAGACTAAATAGATTTTATTTATGTATTATTTTAAGTTAAAAAATAAGTGTTCATTGTTCATTCAGTATTGTTTTAATTGTAATATAATATATATGTAACTGTACTGTGTGTGTGTGTGTGTGTGTGTGTGTGTGTGTGTGTGTGTGTGTGTGTGTGTGTGTGTGTGTATGTATGTATTACATATATATGTATACATACACACACACAGTACCAGTTAAATGTTTGGACACACCTACTCAATCCAGGGTTTTCCTGATGAAACCTTAAAGTAGCCACCCTTGCCTTGATGACAGCTTTGCACACTCTTGGCATTCTCTCAACCAGCTTCATGAGGTAGTCACCTGGAATGCATCTCAATTAACAGGTGTGCCTTGTTAAAAGTAAATTTGTGGAATGTCTTACCTTCTTAACCTTTTCAAACGTACCAACACACAGGTGTGATCGTTCAACAGTGGTCCCTGTAGCTTACAATCAAACCGCTGTGATTAGAATGCGTATTTAGAATGTCCAGTTTCGATTGACGCAACAATCAGCATTTGAGCTGGCCACACTGTTTGGACAAACACAGTCCTTACAAAGTTATGTCCAGAATGTGAGCCATTTATTTTTGGATGCAATGTTCAGACATTCACAGTAGTAGCTACAGCATAACACAATCATCCAAATCGGAAAAATGTAGGCTACATTTGTCCAAGCGCTAACTGAGGAAAGATTGACATATTTCTATAACTCTCGGCTGACATAAACTACAATATGAATTAGCAAATTGCAATAAATATTTATAATTAATCACATCACGGGTGAGCTCACCATTGATCAAAATAATTGAGTAAAACACTTTCTAGAAATCGAAAGTAATCCGACGATGGGTAGTTTGTGGCAGATTACGTGACACCCAGAATACATTGTATAATGTCAACAAACATGGCACCACAAATAGCTGATAGCAAATAGCTTAGCTCATTATAATCAGTACAACCTTCAAAAAAGTATTTTACACACATGATAGGTGTCCATTACAATATATGCAATAAGAGGAATGCATTATTTGTCACCAGTAATTGAAAACGTGAATAACACTGCAAATGCATTAAGCTCCATATATACATACACTGTAAAGTCCATGGAGAATAAGAGTGACTCCTCCCAGCTGCCCACTGCACTGAGGCTAGGTAACACTGTCACCACCGATAAATCCACGCTACTCGAGAATTTCAATAAGCATTTCTCTACGGCTGGCCATGCTTTTCTCCTCACTACACCAACCCCGGCCAACAGCGCCGCACCCCCCGCAGCTACTTACCCAAATCCAGATAGCAGATGTTCTGAAATAGCTGCAAAACCTGGACCTGTACAAATCAGCTGGGCTATACAATCTGGACCCTCTCTCACTAAAATTATCCGCCGACATTGTTGCAACCTATTACCATTATTACCAGTCGGTTCAACCACTCTTTCGTATCGTCTGAGATCCCTAAAGATTGGAAAGCTGCCGCGGTCATCCCCCTCTCCAAACTGTTATAGACCTATATCCATCCCGCCCTGCCTTTCTAAAGTCTTTGAAAGCCAAGTAAATCAACAGATCACTGACCATTTAGAATCCCACCGTACCTGTGCAATCCGTTTTTTTGAAGCTGGTCACGGGTGCAACTCAGCCACGCTCAAGGTACTAACCGATATCATAACCGCTATCGATAAAAGACAGTACTGTGCAGCCGTCTTCATCGACCTGGACAAGGCTTTCGACTCTGTCAATCACCGTATTCTTATCGGCAGACTGAACAGCCTTGGTTTCTCAAATTACTGCCTCGCCTGGTTCACCAACTACTTCTCAGACAGAGTTCAGTGTGTCAAATTGGAGGACCTGTTATCGGGACCTCTGGCAGTCTCTATGGGGGTTCCACAGGGTTCAATTCTCGGGCCGACTCTTTTCTCTGTATATATCAACGATTTCGCTCTCGCTGCGGGTGATTCCCTGATCTACATCTATGCAGACAACATTATTCTGTATACATCTTGCCCTTCTTTGGACACTGTTTTAACTAACTCATCAACTCATCCCTGACCGCTGGCTACGTCCCTTCTGTCTTCAAGAGAGCGAGAGTTGCACCCCTTCTGAAAAAACCTACACTCGATCCCTCCGATGTCAACAACTACAGACCAGTATCCCTTCTTTCTTTTCTCTCCAAAACTCTTGAACGTGCCGTCCTTGGCCAGCTCTCCCGCTATCTCTCTCAGAATGACCTTCTTGATCCAAATCAGTCAGGTTTCAAGACTAGTCATTCAACTGAGACTGCTCTTCTCTGTATCACGGAGGCCCTCCGCACTGCTAAAGCTAACTCTCTCTCCTCTGCTCTCATCCTTCTAGACCTATCGGCTGCCTTCGATACTGTGAACCATCAGATCCTCCTCTCCACCCTCTCCGAGTTGGGCATCTCCGGCGCGGCCCACGCTTGGATTGCGTCCTACCTGACAGGTCGCTCCTACCAGGTGGCGTGGCGAGAATCTGTCTCCTCACCACGCGCTCTCACCACTGGCGTCCCCCAGGGCTCTGTTCTAGGCCCTCTCCTATTCTCGCTATACACCAAGTCACTTGGCTCTGTCATAACCTCACATGGTCTCTCCTATCATTGCTATGCAGACGACACACAATTAATCTTCTCCTTTCCCCCTTCTGATGACCAGGTGGCGAATCGCATCTCTGCATGTCTGGCAGACATATCAGTGTGGATGACGGATCACCACCTCAAGCTGAACCTCGGCAAGACGGAGCTGCTCTTCCTCCCGGGGAAGGACTGCGCATTCCATGATCTCGCCATCACGGTTGACAACTCCATTGTGTCCTCCTCCCAGAGCGCTAAGAACCTTGGCGTGATCCTGGACAACACCCTGTCGTTCTCAACTAACATCAAGGCGGTGGCCCGTTCTTGTAGGTTCATGCTCTACAACATCCGCAGAGTACGACCCTGCCTCACACAGGAAGCAGCGCAGGTCCTAATCCAGGCACTTGTCATCTCCCGTCTGGATTACTGCAACTCGCTGTTGGCTGGGCTCCCTGCCTGTGCCATTAAACCCCTACAACTCATCCAGAACGCCGCAGCCCGTCTGGTGTTCAACCTTCCCAAGTTCTCTCACGTCACCCCGCTCCTCCGCTCTCTCCACTGGCTTCCAGTTGAAGCTCGCATCCGCTACAAGACCATGGTGCTTGCCTACGGAGCTGTGAGGGGAACGGCACCTCAGTACCTCCAGGCTCTGATCAGGCCCTACACCCAAACAAGGGCACTGCGTTCATCCACCTCTGGCCTGCTCGCCTCCCTACCACTGAGGAAGTACAGTTCCCGCGCAGCCCAGTCAAAACTGTTCGCTGCTCTGGCCCCCCAATGGTGGAACAAACTCCCTCACGACGCCAGGACAGCGGAGTCAATCACCACCTTCCGGAGACACCTGAAACCCCACCTCTTTCAGGAATACCTAGGATAGGATAAAGTAATCCTTCTCACCCCCCTTAAAATATTTAGATGCACTATTGTAAAGTGGCTGTTCCACTGGATGTCTTAAGGTGAACGCACCAATTTGTAAGTCGCTCTGGATAAGAGCGTCTGCTAAATGACTTAAATGTAAATGTAAACTAACCTCCAAAGGAGCTTCAATGCCATAAAACACTCCTTCCGTGGCCTCGAACTGCTTTTAAATGCTAGTAAAACTAAATGCATGCTTTTCAACTGTTTACTGCCCGCACCCACCTGCACGACTAGCATCACTATTCTGGACGGTTCTGACTTAGAATATGTGGACAACTACAAATACCTAGGTGTCTGGCTAGACTGTCAACTCTCCTTCCAGACTCATATTAAACATTTCCAATCCAAAATTAATCACGCCGCCAAACATACCTTCGTAAAACTGACTATCCTACCGATCCTCGACTTCAGCGATGTCATTTACAAAATAGCTTCCAATACTCTACTCAGCAAACTGGATGCAGTCTATCACAGTGCCATCCGTTTTGTCACCAAAGCCCCTTATATCACCCACCACTGCGACCTGTATGCTCAAGTTGACTGGTCCTCGCTACATATTCGTCGCCAGACCCACTGGCTCCAAGTCATCTATAGGTCTATGCTAGGTAAAGCTCCGCCTTATCTCAGCTCACTGGTCACGATAACAACACCCACCTGTAGCACGCGCTCCAGCAGGTATATCTCACTGGTCATCCCCAAAGCCAACACCCCCTTTGGCCGCCTTCCCTTCCAGTTCTCTGCTGCCAATGACTGGAACAATTTGCAAAAATCGCTGAAGCTGGAGACTTATATTTCCCTCACTAACTTTAAACATCAGCTATCTGAGCAGCTAACCGATCGCTGCAGCTGTACATAGCCCATCTGTAAATAACCCATCCAATCTACCTACCTCATCCCCATATTGTTTTTATTTACTTTTCTGCTGTTTTGCACACCAGTATTTCTACTTGCACATCATCATCTGCTCATCTATCACTCCAGTGTTAATTTGCTAAATTGTAATTACTCCGCTACTATGGCCTATTTATTGCCTTACCTCCTCACGCCATTTACACACACTGTATATATTTCTTTTTTCCGATTGCGTTATTGACTGTACGCTTGTTTATTCCCTGTGTAACTCTGCGTTGTTGTTTGTGCCGCACTGCTTTGCTTTATCTTAGTCAGGTCGCAGATGTAAATGAGAACTTGTTCTCAATTGGCCTACATGGTTAAAAAAAGGAGAAATTAAAAATAAAAATATATACGTACATACTGTATGCCCCTGTAGTGGAAACAACAACACGATATACGGAAAATAAGGAACTTACTTTGATAGGAACGCACACATGTCCAAAGTTATTATTTGTAAGGAAAACAACAGGGAAGGAAGGCAAAGCGAGCGCCAGCAAGAATATGTTCAAATTCTGGCAAGACTGCTCAAATATATGCATACTTGAGCTGCACGAACATGAGTGATGTGCGGTGGGTTCTCCTGAAAGAGAGAAGTTCATCCAGCTCAGTAAAGCCTCAAACATAAATTGTCCGCAAATGCTGAATGTGAATTAATGAGGAGATGGAACACACCACAATTCAAACTGTTGTTAAAAAATACAACTTGTTAGAAAATAAACAACTCACGCTGGGGAGACCGTTAGAGGCAATTGGAACTCATATGAAAAGGTTAATGCATTTGAGCCAATCAATTGTGTTGTGACAAGGTAGGTGTGGTATACAGAATATAGCGCTATGGTAAAAGGCCATGGCCATATTATGGCAAGAACAGCTCAAATAAGCAGAGAAATGGCAGTCCATCATTACTTTAAGACATGAAAGTCAGTCAATCCGGAAAATGTCAAGAACTTTGAAAGTATCTTCAAGTGTAGTCGCAAAAACCATCAAGAGTTTGATGAAACTGGCTCTCATGAGGACCGCCACGGGAAAGGAAGACCCAGAGTTACCTCTGCTGCAGAGGATGAGTTCATTACAGGTACCAGCCTCAGAAATTGCAGCCCAAATAAATGCTTCACAGAGTTCAAGAAACGGACACATCTCAACATCAACTATTCAGATGAGACTGAATCAGGCATTCATGATCAAATTGATTGTGTCGTCTGTGGACCTATTGGGGCGGTAAGCAAATTGGAGTGGGTCTAGGGTGTCAGGTAGGGTGGAGGTGACTCTGTCACATACCTCTCGTGTCTGAACCCTTGAATTGCGACTCTACTTTGTCTCTATACATTTGTGTTTCCCACCATGAAGCATGGAGGAGGAGGTGTGATGGTGATTTATTTAGAATTCAAGGCACACTTAACCAGCATGGCTACCACAGCATTATGCAGCAATACGCCATCCCATCTGGTTTGCGCTTAGAGGGACTATCATTTGTTTTTCAACAGGACAATGACCCAACACACCTCCAGGGCTATTTGACCAAAAGGAGAGTGATGGAGTGCTGCATCAGATGAATTGGACTGCACAATGAAGGAAAAACAGCCAACAAGTGCTCAGCATATGAGGGAACTCATTCAAAACAGTTGGAAAAGCATTCCAGGTGAAGCTGGTTGAGAGAATGCCAAGAGTGTGCAAAGCTGTCATCAAGGCAACGGGTGGCTAGGGTGGCTACTTTGAAGAATCCAAAATCTAAAATATATTTTGATTTGTTTAACACTGTTTTGGTTGCTACATGATTCCATATGTGTTATTTCCTAGTTTTGATGTCTTCGCTATTATTCTACAATGTATTCTACGATGTAAAATAAAGAGAATCCCTTGAATGAGTATGTGTGTGCAAACTTTTGACCTGGTACTGTATATATACACAGTATCTTTTCCGTTTGTATGAACTCCACAGGGTGTGATTCCGTTTGGCCTACAGTAGAATAGGGAGTGAGGGCTGGATCAGGATAAAGGGAGTGAGGGAGAGGATAAACGATAGAGGGATGAAAGACCATGGAGAGCCTCTCGGGAAGACGAGCGATTGAACAGAATGAACGGGTGAGAAATGAAATCCACGGAGGTGAAATTTTATTCTGCATGTAATTGAAGAATAGCAGAGATAAACAGAGGGCATTTCAGTCCACATGCTGGAGAATAAACCCCAGTGGCTTATGGGAAAATATGCGTCTGATGCAATGAGAAAGCCTCTAGTTCTTACAGAGAGAAAGACAGATACAGAGAGAGAGAGGCCCCAAAGCCCAATTGAAGAGTCCTATCGCTTTCAGAGCATGAATATTCATCACTGACCGACTCTCCTGGAAGCAAAACACACACACACACACACACACACACACACACACACACACACACACACACACACACACACACACACACACACACACACAGTGAAGAGGAAATGGGTAAACAGCACACGTGCGGACACACACCAACTAACAGAAGCACACACCCTCCACACACAGTGGCTTTGTCAGAATATCGTTTTCTCAAGGTTTTGCTCAAAGCAAAGTAGCAAACTACTTTAAAAGAAGATTTAAAGAATGCTAAATACATTCTTATGCATGGCCTTTTGGGAGGCAGCTTCCAAGCGAAGGAGAAGTTTACTCTATTGAGGGACAGGGGGCACAACTAGATAATCTAGAATGAAGCTCGACTAAAGTATGGCAATAGAAAATATGAGCAAACAGTAAAAACACATCTGCTAGCATAGACATACACACACACGCGCACACACACACGCACGCACACACGCTATGGTCCTTAGGACACATTTACCGCAGGTGAGATATGAGGGCTGACATTTATAATACACCCACACACACGCGCACACACCGCCTGTTGAGTCGGCTGTAATCGTTTGTCACGGCAGAGTTATGGGCCGTGACATTTATAACCATCATAATAGGCAGAAGAGAGGTACTTCAATATTTGAAGAGGGAGAGATGTCTGAACATCGCATATCTACCTCAGGTCCCCTGGGACACATGATATTACAGTTTGATGAGACGCGGAAACACACACACACACACACACACACACACACACACACACACACACACACACACACACACACACACACACACACACACACACACACACACACACACACACACACACACACACACACACACACACAGTGTGGACTGATATCCTGTCCGCTCTGTCTCAGAGCAGCTTATTGGCTCTGTTAGAATAACAGACCGTTTCATTACATTAAATCAACCATCTCCCCTACCGTCTCCTCTATCACCAGAAAAAAACACGCTATCTAACGGTTAACCAAGCACTTGTTACCGTCGCCGCCGCCCGGGACCCCAAGGTCACTCACCGACTAATTACGCCCACAGAAAACAAAAACACACACTCAGAGAAACTAAATGCAAACCTTATACAGCAACACAGAACGAAATGAGAGCAGTGAGATAGAGACAATGTGGTAAAGCTCAGTGGTCCAGACAGATTGACACAAACCAGAAGGTAGACCTGTACATGCATAAACTGCACAAACTAATGGATGTTCTACACTGAGTGTACAAAACATTAGGTCTTTCCATGACATAGACCAGGTGAATCCAGGTGAAAGCTATAATCCCTAATTGACTGTTAATCCCTGTTAAATCCACTTCAATCAGTGTAGATGAAGGGGAGGCGGCAGGATAAAGAAGGATTTTTAAGCCTTGAGACAATTGAGACATGGATTATGTGTGTCATTCAGAGGGCGAATGGGCAAGACAAAAGATTTAAGTGTCTTGGAACGGGGTATGGTAGTAGGTGCCAGGTGCACCGGTTTGTGTCAAAACTGCAACGCTGCTGCTTTTTTCACACTCAACAGTTTCCTGTGTCTACAATGGTCCACAACCCAAAAGACATCCAGCCAACAACAACAAAATTGTGGGTGGGAAGCATAGTGGGCCAGCATCCTTGTGGAACGCTTTCGACACCTTGTAGAGTCCATTCCCTGACAAATTGAGGCTGTTCTGAGGGCAAACAAATGTGTGTGGGGGGGTTGCAACTCCATATTCGGAAGGTGTTCCTAATATTTTGTACACTCAGCATATAACCACTCTCATGGTTTTGTACACGCACGCACGCACGCACGCACGCACGCACGCACACACGCACACACGCACACACACACACACACACACACACACACACACACACACACACAGTAAACAGACTACCACCAGAGCTTCACAAATTAAGAGCCAGAGTACACTGGAATGCTACAAAATTCCCAGGATGCATCTCCCTGACCCAGGAACCCAGAGGTGTCAAGAATCAACCAATCAGTGAAGTCAATGTGACCTCTATAACCATGAGGTCAAAGGGCAGTGAATCTTATAGGAATGGATGGCGTCATTTACCCAGAAGACCTTGCGAAGGCGGGTCAGAGTGAGAGGAGGGCGTGACAGAATTTCACTAATTAGCGGTTGAGTGAGAAGACAGGGCCCAGACCCCTGGCTCTGACTAGCTCTGTAGTCTGGCTTTCCAGTGCTGGGTGAAGGCTGAGTGAAGGCTGGGCGAAGGCTGTTTGACTAGAAATGTTGCAATGAAAGGGAAGATTAGCTTTGTTCTTATTACACACTGAGCTTTGATCGACGATCCTTCAGTTTTCTACAATTACCTCAGAGAAATAACGTGACCCCAGAACACAAACAGACCACCTCTGCCGGGTGTGTGTGTGTGTGTGTGTGGTGTGTGTTTGTGTGTGACCGCTTAACACCTGACTCTTCTGAGTCATCCTTTAATAATACAATTCTCCAGAAACACACACACACACACACACACACACACACTATCTGATGCAAGGTGATAACCTGTCTGCGTAGGCTATGTTCAGACCATATATACAGTATATACAGTTATAGCCTCTTCCTATAATTGCCCAGAGAGGTTGTGGTTTCAGTACGGCTGCCAACATCTGATGTTCTCTCTCTAGAGTGCAATCCATTTATCTGATCCATAGTGTGTGTGTGTGTGTGTGTGTGTGTGTGTGTGCGCGCGCTCGTGTGTGTGTGTGTGTGTGTGTGTGTGTGCATAAACTGTAAATCGATGTCCACCTGATTAACACACCTCTTCATGTATGCATATGGAGTCGTTTTTCTTGTTCCTCTCTTTCTGTCTCTATGTCTGAATGTGCTTGAGAAAACAGATGTCCTTGTCTGTTTATCTGTCTGTTTGCAATCTGTCCCCTCTCCTATTGTACAGTGAGTGGCTTGGACTCTTCTTATGCCCGTCTAGTGCCATTCACAACACAGCAGTGCACCCTGAGACAGCCTCCTATTAAAGAGCAGGCTGACATGCTGTCAGGGAGGTAGCAGACTGGTGTAGAGGTCAACAGGGGTCACACCTACAGCCTGTAGCACGCAACTTCTGGAATTACTGCCTCTGTCCCACTGAGCCTTCTAGTTTCCATTCGCCCTGTGTTAATTAAACAGGACCAGAGTCACTGAGCTGTGGTAGAGCTGTGAGCCGTAGGCCATTCTGGCTCAGGGCTGAATGTTCTTCCTCCAGAGGCAATGCTGTGCTGGGGATTCAGCCACCACTATTCTGGCTCCAACATCATTCCAGTTGCAGGGCGCTGATCAGCAGCCAATATGAATTCTGTCTAAAGTAATTTACTGTTTACTTCTGGTGTCTTTCCCTCTCTTTCTCAATCACTCATGTGAACTGAGGGTCTGTGACCAACGGGGTGAAAGTTCAACGGCAATAACAGCCCAATTATTGTCGGTGAGGTGTACCTCTGCATTGGCCTGAATAAACCAGGAAGTTCCATCAAATATTCAACAAGGTCTTGGCATCAAATACTTACTAAGTGAACTATGTCTATCTGTTATGTCTCCCTCCCTATTTTTCTATGTCGTGCCTCATTTTACTACTTTACTCATTGTCTGTTTGTGTGTGTGTGTGTGTATATATATATAACTGACCCATTTGTTTGAGTATGTACCACATGTAGCAGGCTGTTCCAACCCATTAGGAACACACTTTCTCTCTCCTGTCTTTGAAGTCTTTCAATGATATCTGTTGAATGTCAATTCAAAAGACAAGTGTAACCCGGAACAAAGGCAGAATCCAAAAGACAACACAACCACACACCCCCCTTTTCCCCGACACACCCAAACACATACACCCTTTGATTAAAAATGGTTGTGACCAGTATGTTCGAGTCATTAGTGTCTAGTCTGCCCTCCTGTAGAGAATAGCCATGTAAGGACCTGAAATTCAAAAGAACCATATGAAAATAAATGAGCCTGATAAGTATTCCCTGCCGTGTTCTGTGTAATGCATCCGACAGATAGGTTTCTGATGCTCCACGAGAGCCGGGAGCTAAAATGCACATCTAAAAAACACATTTTCTCTCATGTTAGCATACACACACACATGCTGATATTACTGTTGAGATATGTGCTTTTTCTGTGCAGGTTACACTAGATTAAATACTGCATGTTTTATGTTCAAGAAATGAATTCAATCTAACCAATTAAACTGAGTCAATGCACACAACATTACTGATCTGAAGGCTTGTTTGCCAATGCTAAACACTAACACTCCAAGAGGATGTTGGCCTATGCCAGGTCATGCTACGCTTCTTCTCCATATTAGTCCCTGCTTTCATGTTAGCCTTGGCTAACACACTGCTTATTACTAACTACTACATCAGTGGTGGCCGGTACCATTTAAGATGAGGGAGGACGATTCTGTTTTTTAATGAGCATTGCCTTATTGCTATTACAGCATATTCCATTCACCCAGCTCAATGTAACATCGATAGGTTTAGGCTACTACATGATACTTGAATTATACCTATACCCATCATGAGGTTGCGACAACCTAGTCTATGAATGAAAGTTTACAACAAAGTTTACAACGTTTACAATGTGACAGACAGTAACACTTTCAATATCGCCTTGATCACTCTTGCCTGCATCTAGCTCATCTAGGGTGTAAACCATTAGTCCAACAGTGCAAACAAAAGTGTCTATTGGAGTTTCTATTGAACAAATTCAGGTATGTTATCCCTGTTTTGTTTGCTTCCATTTAAACAGAATCGGCAGGAATGAATACCCCTCTGATCACATGCAAACACAGTTCACTTTCATAGCAGCCACATACAAACAGCATGATTAGTTGTTGTATAATTCATTGTCACATCTACGCGCTCTCCCCTCCTCTCACCTTTTCCCTTCGTTTTTGGACTTCAGTGCACAACACATCAGCTGTCTGTGACCAGGAGGAAAAACCTTTCCAAGCCACACATTTATATCATAACTGTTAACCGCTACACACAGCCTACATCATTGTCACCATATTAGCTAACGACATACTAGTCAACAGAGCTACTAGAACTAACGTGTTCGTAAACCCCCTACAATCATGCAGTACAATGTACAGTCAGCAAGCAATTTAGCAGGCCCTGGCAATTAATAAACTAATAAAACCAAAAGCTTACCTTATCTTGGAAGAGTTCCAGTGTTGGATAGCTATAGCCAGCTAACATAGCACCCCTCTCTGTTTGAGAGGGGTGTTTGAGTAGGCAAAACTAGCAAGCTGCATTCGCTAGTTATGTGAAAGTGAGAGAAAAAAAACATGGAGATATAGCTAGCTCTCTCTCTCTTTCTCTCTTGCTTCTTAATTTTTAAAGAAATACATTTGTTAAAAACTGTTCCACTATTGTCTTTATGTCTCTGAGTCAAATACTCACCACATGTTATGCACTGCAGTGCATGCAGCTGGAGCTTATGCTTTCAGTACTAGATTCATTTTCTGATCATTTGATTGGATGGACAACAAGTCAGTTTATGCTGCAAAAGCTCTGATAAGTTGGAGGACAAGCCAGGATGTTGTAATAATTACTGTGTAATTCTATGGAACGGGTGAGAACCATGAGCCTCCTAGGTATTGTATTGAAATCAATGTACCCAGAGGAGGATGGAAACTAGCTGTCCTCCGGCTACACCATGTTGCTACCCTACAGAGTGCTGTTGAGGCTATCGTAGACCTCCATTGCAAAACAGTGTGTTTGGATCAATTATTTGGTGACGTGAATATATTTAGTATAGTTTTATCTAAAAAGGACAACTTTTTTAATGTTTCACAATTTAAAAAAACATGAAATTCACCGGAGGATGGTCCTCCCCTTCCTCCTCTGAGGAGCCTCCACTGTACTACATGTTAGCTTCAGCATAATGCACCCTAGCACTGCTTTCATGGTAACCTGCGCTAACACACCACATTACTACCTACATACATGTTAGCTTCCGCTAATGCACCGTATTACTGCTTTCACTTTAGCATCGGCTAACATGCTGCCTTACTAAGAACTTCATGTTAGCTTCAGCTAAGGCATCATACTACTGCTTTCATGTTGCCTGTGCTAACACCACATTACCGAGGGGGATGTCTTTGATCAGGTGATAATTAATTAGCTACGCGGCTGCTTTTTGACAGCCGTGGGCTGAGGTTATCCCACTCACACACTCAGATAGAGACAAAACTCTAAAAGGCACCCGACAGAGATATTACAGAGATATTTCAGTTTACAGCAGATTCCTGATTTTTTTATTTATTTCACCCACATCCCGATCAAAAATCAATTGTCAACCGAGGGACCGAGACAGACGGACCGCAACAGTGTTGATGAATGATGACGCTAACAGTAGAACTCACCCTCTTCTGTTCTCCTCTTTCCTGGGTTGGAGTGGGCTTTGGTTCCTGGTTCCCCATGTCTGCTGGGCCTCGCCTCTGTCTCTGTGGAATCATAATAAGCATCAGAAATAGAAGCAAATAAAAAAACACACCATTTGTCTTGTTCAAAATAACTGATATACCGGTATCCCCAAAAATGACTTAAATACACACAACGAAGGGATTAAATGCATCCAGAACTACACACCAATCCACAATCAAAGCACACAAATACACATCCACACGAACATCCACACACACACCAATCCCTCAAACCCAGCAGACACAGCATAACCAAAGCCTTAGGGATGAATACGGAGCTGCGAAATGAGCGGCCAAACAGAATGGTGCCGTGAGATTTTCATCTGGCGCTGTGGCTCTGGCATTAATGCCTTGTGATGATTTAATCTCCTAATTCATTCCGGACATGTATTTATTAGGCAGTGGGCTTTTTATGTAGCACTGACAGATCTCTCGTACTCTTTATTCTTCACTCTCACAGCCGATTTATGAGAGACGGATGGAGAGAACACGAGTAGGAGGAAGAGGGGAGGAGGGTGTGTTAACGAAACCCATAACTAGCCTACGGGTATTGTGGCACTCGCTTTGTCTAGGGGTTCTAGGCTTAGTTACATGGTCTGTAACCTGAATGAATGGGTGCATTTATGGAAGAAGCCAGCGTATGCACCTAAGTGTTGAATGTACATGTGTCCAGGGAGACTATATATACAAAAGTATGTGGACACCCCTTCAAATTTGTGGATTCGGTTATTTCAGACTTACCCGTTGCTGACAGGTGTATAAAATTGAGCACACCGCCATGCAATCTCCATAGACAAACATTGGCAGTAGAAGGGCCTTACTGAAGAGGTCAGTGACTTTTAACGTGGCACCGTCATAGGATGCTACCAACAAGTCAGTTCATCAACTTTCTGCCCTGCTAGAGCTGCCCAGGCCAACTGTAAGTGCTGTTATTGTGAAGTGGAAATGTCTAGGAGCAACAACGGCTCAGCCACGAAGTGGTAGGCCACACAAGCTCACAGAACGGGATCGCCGAGTGCCGAAGCGCGTAAAAATTGTCTGTCCTCGGTTGCAACACTCACTACCAAGTTCCAAACTGCCTCTGGAAGCAACATCAGCAGAACAACTCGCCGCCATTGGACTCTGGATCAGTAAAATGCGTTCTCTGGAGCGATGAATCATGCTTCACCTTCTGGCAGTCTGATGGACGAATCTAGGTTTGGCAGATGCCAGGAAAGCTACCTGCCCGAATTCAGTGCCAACTGTAAAGTAATGGTCTGGGGCTGTTGTTCATGGTTCGAGCTAGGCCCATAAGTTCCAGTGAAGGAAAATCTTAAAGCTACATCATACAATGATATTCTAGATGATTATGTGCTTCCAACTTCGTGGCAACAGTTTGGGGAAGGCCCTTTCCTGTTTCAGCATGACTATGCCCCCGTGCACAAAGCGAGGTCCATACAGAAATGGTTTGTCGAGATCGGTGTGGAAGAACTTGACTGGCCTTCACACAGCCCTGACCTCAACCCCATTGAACTCCTTTGGGATGAATTGGAACGCCGCCTACGAGCAAGGCCTAATCGCCCAACATCAGTGCACGACCTCACTAATGCTCGTGGCTGAATGGAAGCAAGTCCCCGCAGCAATGTTCCAGCATCTAGTGGAAAGCCTTCCCAGAATAGTGGAGGCTGTTAATGCAGAAAAGGGGGGACCAACTCCCTATTAATGCCCATTATTTTGGAATAAGATGTTCTACGAGCAGGTGTCCACATACTCTTGGTCATGTAGTGTAGCGACCTTAACTTGGTCCACGACCAGCTCGGTCTCTCTTGAACCTCTTGGTCGGTCAGTCCATGCGGATCATTATTTGTTCAGATGGTAACGAAACCTACATATTTACAAAAAGGAAAAATACCAAAGGCATGCCCAAATTAAAGACTCAACAACAAACGAAAGATCTCATGGCCACTAAACAAAGACAGCAGCCTCACGACTTGAAAGCTGGGACACTGACTGGCGATCACCCTAATTGGCACCACCTGATGTGCTTATCAACCAGGCTCAGCACCTGGACAAGGTTGCTGCTGCCCTCTGGGGGAATGGACTGTGGAAGTAGTAGTGAGCTGTATCGTGCTGTAGAAACGACCTAACAGAGGTGTGGAAGGTCAGTGCTGGCAAAGGTCTATGGCAAGGGGTGGTTATGGGGGGAACCCAGGGGACCCAGGTTTTGGGAAGCAGCAGGCTACACCACGCCTAATTTTGTATTTCCTCTCTTCCTCTAACTTTCTCTCTTTCTTTCCCAGTTTCATTCTTTACCCACCCTCTTTGTCTTTCTCCATTCCTCTATTTATTTTTCTCATTACAGCCAGTGTCTTGTAGTCCCCAACTTATCCTCTCCAGAAGTGATCTCTTTTCTCCCCCTCTTTGGCCTGTTCTCTCACTCTCCCTCCCTCCCTCCCTCCCTCCCTCCCTCCCTCCCTCACTCCCTCCCTCTACAGTACAGTGCGATTTTACTCTTCTCTCTCTAACTATGCCCTCCATTATCACTCTGACATCTTGGCATTTGACCCGATGGCGTGATCCTTGCCAAAAACAAAATGGGGGACAAACCTCTGGCCATTACTCAGATGTTTAGTCACCTTGATTCTCGATCTCCTGTTTTTGTATTAGGTAGTGGAAGAGGGAAGAGGAGAGAAGCGGAGGAGACAAACAGCAGAGAGGAAGAGAGGAGAAGAGTAGGAAACATAGAGAAAGAGGGGAGGAGAAGACAAGAGGAGATGATCCAGCTATTCTTTCTCTCAGAGGACAGTTGTAAACCACTAGGATTATTTGTGTTCATCTGATCCTCTCTCTCCCTCATGTGCTGTTTACACTAGCTCTGTTAAAACAGCCAGCGCAGCAGCACCGACGCACGTTGGAGTTGTACACCATCGATCCTGAGGTTCATTTCGGTATGTGGTTTCGCTTGTTGTTGGTTTTTGTCCTCCCTTTGCAAATTGATAGCGCTGCACTACGCTGTAAAAATCAATTTCAGCGGAATCTGGGCTGCACTCGCTGCTTCATCACCTCTCGTCGCCCTAATTCAACCCCTCCACCTCTCCCTTCCATCTCTCAGCTATGTTCCCCCATCACTCCCTCACCCCCTCCCTCCACCTTGTCCTCATCTCTCTATGTTTAAAAAGGAATTCAATTACTTTAGAGGACATGATTGGGCAGTTTTGACAATACCCTTGGTGTGTGTGCATACGTAGCGGCCTGAATTAAGTGAGTGTGTCTCCACATTTGTGTGTGTTGGTGATACATCACAGGGAACGCGAGGCTCTTTGAAGCAGGCTAGATAACAGCTCAGCCCGAGGTCACTGCTGGTGATACAGAGTGGCTTTTTTTATGATGTGGCCAACAACCCATTAAAATCAGTCCAGTAAACAACGCGTGGCGAGCGCCTGGAGAGCAGCGCCTCTTACCCTCAGCGCATTAAAATGAAATTATACATTTGTTCTCACAGCCTCCCATAGACCTGTGGAGCTGTTATCGTTTGTTCTCTCTCCTCTCTCTCTCTCTCTCTCTCTCTCTCTGTCTCTCTCGGTCTCTCTCTTTCTCTTTAAATGTTAAGTAGTCACCATCAAGGGCTATGGGGCTACATCCAGAATTATGGACTAGGGGGTAGTGTCTGATCGTATGCATCTGTATGCATTCATAAAGCGAGGGAGTGAGGAAAGGGGAAAATATGCTGTGATAAGGTCTACAGACAACATCAGCTAGGATCAATATCTAACAGAACAGAGACTTACAACGAGATGAGACGTACAGAGCCAGTCCAGGGGCTGTATATGTATGTCTCAAGCATCTCAGAGTAGAAGTGCTGATTTGGGTGGGAGTGCCTCCTCCCTGTGCATGTAATCTCATTCATTGTGATATCAAAGGCAAAACTGATCCTACCTCAAAAAGGCAAAACTGATCCTACCTCAAAAAGGCAAAACTGATCCTACCTCAAAAAGGCAAAACTGATCCTACCTCAAAAAGGCAAAACTGATCCTATATCAGCACTCCTCTGAAAAGCTTGACACACACCAAGCCCTTAGCTCTGCAAACGGCCTCTCTATTCGGTTATTCAGTCAGACGGTTCTCCTCTCGTCCTCTACAGTAAACTGCATTAGCAAACACCTGGTGGCCAAGCACAGAGATCGGTGACTCAGACTCACGTCTACTTCCATTTCCGTTTCCTCTGTCATTGTCTCTCTCTTTCTATCTTTCTCTTGTTCTTCCTCTCTGCAGTGGGTCAGCTAATAGAAAAACAATGTAACGACAATATTGGACAGTGTTATAGTAGGCTACGGAGAATCTGAACTGTATGTGGCCGTATTTCATAGAAAAGTGATAGTTGAACACTGTGTGTGCCTATTCAGCAAATCACCAGCAGAGGGAGTTTCCTTTGAATCCATTTACCATTCACTGTGTTGGTGGTGCTTGATCATAACTTCCGAATTAGCAGAGAGCCCACTCTGGAAATGTGGCGTACTTGTAGACTAATTGTTCCAAACAATGTCTTAAAATGAACAATATCAAAAAATATATATTGTTTTGAGATATATTTGAGATAACTTCACAGATCTTCATTGTAAAGGGTTTAAACACGGTTTCCCATGCGTGTTCAATGAACCATAAACAATTACTGAACATGCACCTGTGGAACGGTCGTTAAGACACTAACAGCTTAGAGACGGTAGGCAATTAAGGTCACAGTTATGAAAACTTAGGACACTAGAGAGGCCTTTCTACTGACTCTGAAAAACACCAAAAGAAAGATGCCCAGGGTCCCTGCTCATCTGCGTGAATGTGCCTTGGGCATGCTGCAAGGAGGCATGAGGACTGCAGATGTGGCCAGGGCAATACATTGCAATGTCCGTACTGTGAGACGCCTAAGACAGTGCTACAGGGAGACAGGACAGACAGCTGATTGTCCTCGCAGTGGCAGAATATGTGTAACCATACCTGCACACCTGCACAGGATCGGTACATCTGAACATCACACCTGCGGGACAGGTACAGGATGGCAACAACTGCCCGGAACGCACAATCCCTCCATCAGTGCTCAGACTGTCCGCAATAGGCTGAGAGAGACTGGACTGAGGGCTTGTAGGCCTGTTGTAAGGCAGGTCCTCACCGGACATCGCCTATGGGCACAAACCCACCGTCACTGGACCAGACAGGACTGGCAAAACGTTTTTGTCTTACCAGGGATGATGGTCGGACTTGCGTTTATCGTCGAAGGAATGAGTGTTACACCGAGGCCTTTACTCTGGAGCGGGATCGATTTGGAGGTGGAGGGTCCGTCATGGTCTGGGGCGGTGTTATCGGTATAAAAGACACCTGTCCACAACCTCAAGCAGTCACACTCCAAACTCCACTATGGCCAAGACCAAAGAGCTGTCAAAGGACACCAGAAACAAAATTGTAGACCTGCACCAGGCTGGGAAGACTGAATCTGCAATAGGTAAGCAGCTTGGTTTGAAGAAATCAACTGTGGGAGCAATTATTAGGAAATGGAAGACATACAAGACCACTGATAATCTCCCTCGATCTGGGGCTCCACGCAATATCTCACCCCGTGGGGTCAAAATGATCACAAGAACGGTGAGCAAAAATCCCAGAACCACACGGGGGGACCTAGTGAATGACCTGCAGAGAACTGGGACAAAAGTAACAAAGCCTACCATCAGTAACACACTACGCCGCCAGGGACTCAAATCCTGCAGTGCCAGACGTGTCCCCCTGCTTAAGCCAGTACATGTCCAGGCCCGTCTGAAGTTTGCTAGAGAGCATTTGGATGATCCAGAAGAAGATTGGGAGAATGTCATATGATCAGATGAAACCAAAATATAACTTTTTGGTAAAAACCCAACTCGTCGTGTTTGGAGGATAAAGAATGCTGAGTTGCATCCAAAGAACACCATACCTACTGTGAAGCATGGGGGTGGAAACATCATGCTTTGGGGCTGTTTTCTGCAAAGGGGCCAGGAAGACTGATCCGTGTAAAGGAAAGAATGAATGGGGCCATGTATTGTGAGATTTTGAGTGAAAACCTCCTTCCATCAGCAAGGGCATTGAAGATGAAACGTGGCTAGGTCTTTCAGCATGACAATGATCCCAAACACACCGCCCGGGCAACGAAGGAGTGGCTTCGTAAGAAGCATTTCAAGGTCCTGGAGTGGCCTAGCCAGTCTCCAGATCTCAACCCCATAGAAAATCTTTGGAGGGAGTTGAAAGTCCGTGTTGCCCAGCAACAGCCCCAAAACATCACTGCTCTAGAGGAGATCTGCACGGAGGAATGGGCCAAAATACCAGCAACAGTGTGTGAAAACCTTGTGAAGACTTACAGAAAAAGTTTGACCTCTGTCATTGCCAACAAAGGGTATATAACAAAGTATTGAGATAAACTTATGTTATTGACCAAATACTTATTTTCTACCATAATTTGCAAATAAATTGTTTAAAAATCCTACAATGTGATTTTCTAGATTTTCTTCTCTCATTTTGTCTGTCATAGTTGAAGTGTACCTATGAAGACAATTACAGGCCTCTCTCATCTTTTTAAGTGGGAGAACTTGCACAATTGGTGGCTGACTAAATACTTTTTTGCCCCACTGTAAGAGTAGCAGCAGCTTGCAAGTGAGTGGGTGTGTGTGTGTTGGAGTGACAGTGTGCAGGGCCCTGCGAGTGTGCACAGAGACAGTGCAATAAAAGGCCTATAAAGATAAAAAGAAAACTGAGTGCGTGTAGCTATTTTTTTAGCTCTGTATCAGTCATTTTTGCCTGGGGATAAAAGCTGCTCAAGATCCTGTTGGTGTCAGACTTGATGCACCGGTACCTCTTGCCGTGCTGCAGCAGAGAAAAGAGTCTATGGCCTGGGTGGTTGGGGTCTTTGACGATTTTCCGGGCATTCGTTTCACACCGCCTGGTATAGAGGTCCTGGATGGCAGGGAGCTCGGCCCCAGTAATGTACGGGGCTGTCCGCAAAACCCTCTGGAGCGCCATACGATTGAGGGCGGTGCTATTGCCATACCAACACTGATGCAGACAGTCAATATGCGCTCAAAGGTACAGCTTTAGAACCTTTTCAGGATTTGAGGGCCCACGCCAAATTTGTTCAACCTGAAGGGGAAGAGGCGCTGTCACGCCTTCTTCGCGATTGTGCGTGGCTGTTAGGTCTCTAGTGATTTGAACACCCGAGGAACTTAAAGCCGTCTACCTGCGCACGCGTGTGTGTGTGCGCACGTACGTGCATATCTGTTGGACACTGTACAACGGGGTGCTGGACTGGCAGAGATAAGAGGGACTGCTATTTGTAATCCTCCCTTTCAATCCTTTCACCAGATAATGCATTACAAATCACACAAACACAAATCTGCAGGACATGCCCATAAGCAAAAGGGCTTGGGCCTGCATTACAGCCCCATACATCTTCAGAATACTGATTCTAGCACTGGGGCTTTTGGAAGGAATGTTAGTGATTTGCAGCCAAGATCTCTTTTCTCTCTCTCTCTTCTTTATGCTTAAACTTGGCTGCCGTGTTTCTCGTCTCCATTCCCAGCAAAGGAAAAAGAGTCGGGGCCAAATGAATCGACTCTGGGAGAGAAGGACTTGGACCGGGAGGAAATGGAGCATTTTATCATTGGCATGGACACTGATCCAATCTGGACCTTATGGAAACGGCCCAATAAGATGGGACAAGGCCAGGGCAGAGCCTAATGGCTTGGGGAAGGCAGAGAGGGGTGTGTGAGGGCAGTACATGTGTGTACATGTGTTGTCACACTGTGAAATATGTATCCGTGTGAACGTGTGTGTGTACGTGTCTGCGCACAAGCATGCTTGTTTTTATTTCATTTTATATTGTTTTAACATGGTGATGCATTTAAAGGACACTGAAAATAAAGCATGCAAGGTCGGGTGATTGTGGAGGCCGGGTCGTTTGATGCAGTACTCCAACACTTTACTTCTTGGTCAAATAGCCCTTACACAGCCTGGAGGTGTGTTGGGTCATTGTCCTGTTGAAAAACAAATGATAGTCCCAACTAAGCACAAACCAGATTGGATGGCGTATCTCTGCAGAATGCTATGGTAGCCATGTCTCACAAAGACACGGCGGTTGGAACCAAAAAACTCAAATTTGGACTCATCCGATCAAAGGACAAGTATCCACCGGTCTAATGTCCATTGCTCTTTTCTTGGCCCAAGCAAGTCTCTTCTTCTTATTGGTGTCCTTTAGTAGTGGTTTCTTTGCAGCAATTCGACCATGAAAGGCCTGATTCACGCAGTCTCCTCTGAATAGTTGATGTTGAGATGTGTCTGTTACTTGAACTCTAAAGCATTTATTTGGGCTGCAATCTGAGGTGGAGTTAACTCTAATGAACTTATCCTCTGCAGCAGAGGTAACTCTGGGTCTTCCTTTCGTGTGGCGGTCCTCATGGGAGCCAGTTTCATCATAGCGATTGATGGTTTTTGCGACTGCACTTGAAGAAACTTCCAATGTTCTTGAAATTTTCCAGATAGACTGGGCTATCTTCTGTATACCACTCCTACCTTGTCACAACACAACTGATTGGCTTAAGAAGGAATGAAATTCCACAAATGAACTTTTAACAAGGCATACCTGTTAATTGAAATGCATTCCGGGTGACTACCTCATGAAGCTGGTTGAGAGAATGCCAAGAGTGTGCAAACCTGTCATCAAGGCAAAGGGTGGTTAAATTGAAGAATCAAAAATATATTTAGATTTGTTAAACACGTTTTTGGTTACTACATGATTCCATATGTGCTATTTCATAGTTTTGCTGTCTTCACTATTAATCTACAATGTAGAGAATAGTACAAATAAAGAAAAACCCTGGAATGAGTGTCCAAATGTTTGACCAGTACTGTACATTACTTTTATTTGACCCTGCAGCAAAAGGACATTTTAAATTGTTATGTGAATTATAATTCAATGATTTTTTTTTATAGGGATTGATGCATTTTTCGTTAGGGCAAATCAAGTCAAATTTAAAAGTTTAAAATTACACATTTTAAAAGCCTTTTAAAACCTCGAATGCACTACAATTTGCAATTCTCTGTGACAAGAGAGGGATCCAATTAAGATGGCAGATCTGTATGGGAGTGTGTGTGCATTTGGCTGTGTGCGTCTAGTGGTGTGTGTGAATGTTTTCCCTCCATCCTGTAAATGGTAAATGTTGAAGTAAATGCCAGGACATGGCTGACATTTTAATGGCTACAAGGCAGCCTCTGAAATTGCATATCGCTGCAGTCAGTCAGATCTGAGAGCAGAAAGGGCCTTGGCTTACACACACTGTACAATCTTAGCGTGTGTGTGTGTGTGTGTGTGTGTGTGTGTGTGTGTGTGTGTGTGTGTGTACATGTAGGTTGGTAAGATAAGGACACTAATACAAAGAGAACACGACCTCTGCCTGCTATGAAGACATATAGCTCCCATCTCCTTTACAGTGGGAGCAAGATATCACCAAATAAGATGAACATAAAAACCTTAAATCATACACACCCAGTAACACACACACACACAGGAAAAACATAAATATCAATAATAATAATTATATCAAAGTACAGTGCACATCAACACAAAGTAGCAGGGGTAACTTCTCTTGATTGACTGACACTGAATCTGACCTGGGGACAGCTTCTAGAGATGGACCCCTATTACCTCCTTTACCACTGCTACCTGCAGGATCTGACTTAGAAACAGCCCTGCTCCTGGTACTGTATCTCATATTCCTCTGATCTGAAATCAGCCTTTAGCTGATTACCTTTCCCCACTGCGGCCTTCAGGATCTGACCTGAGAGCAGTGTGTGCTCTGCTTGTCACCCACGGCGAGGCGGTGATGTCGTGTCACTGGGGTAGGACGATATGAGCATGTGCGAAAAGGCCACGGTGTCACCTCTGAGCTAGCTGTCACCTTATCAGCCGGCGCAGACAGACACACTCATGACAAGAGAGACAGAGAGAGAGAGATCTCACACCCAGTCACATGTACACACAGAGATACAGACACAGCATTCACAGCAGCAATTATGCATACGGCAACTTCATAAACCCACAGCGTTAGAAAACACATGTTTTGAACTGATCCCCTTGTTAAAGCAAGGGCCTTTTGCTTTTACATGATCTGTTTGTGTCACCTCATCCCCCCCTTCTCTCACTCTGTCTCTGACGCTAGCGCACACGGCTTAGATATGGCCCCCACTCTTTTCGTCCTTTCCTCCGCCTCCTCTTCCGTCCTCCTCCTCTTCCCTCTCTCCCTATGAGCATGTTAGTCCATCACTGCGGCAGGATACAATTTTCTGGGTAATTGGGCAAAGTTACCAGAGCCTTGTAGGTCCCATCAATCAGACCTAGATAGTATGGAGCCTCAGACACTCTCACAAACACATGCAGATATTCACTGTCCGACACACATACTGTACATACATTCATACAGAGATAAACGCGTCACAAACACACACATGGAGACATGGACTGGACACACACACACACACACACACACACACACACACACACACACACACACTGACAGTACAGGTCATTAAGCATCATGAGCCAAAGGGGCTAACCAGGCATGGTAGTCAGGGGTAACCAGGGCTAATGGCAAAACAAGTTAACAGGGCAACGGGCTGTTACCACAGCAACGCAACGAGATGGACCGAACACGGCGTGCTATCATGAAGGGATACACACACACACACACCAGACTCAGAGACAGTGCTGAACATGTACCGCACTTAAACCATCAAAGAATGTCACATATTATTTCCTGTTAAAGTGCTACCCTTTCATTTGAGCCAATGGGTGGTTGCTCCCTGTGATTGAGCTGTTTGTGAAGCCACTGGTGCGAATCTCCCATCATCCTCCCATCATCCTCCCCTCCCCTGCAGCACCTCCGAAAGGACCTAGAGCTGGCAGCACAATGATGATGTCATCTCATCACTGTTCCATTGACAGCTAAATCATAACCCACGGACAGAGGTAATAAGAGATGAGTGTTGGGGAGGAATACACTGACAGCCCCTGGGAGAGGCGGGGAGAAACCCTGTGCCCCAGAAACAAATTGAGGTAAACCTGTTGGCATCTGTCACTGCTGTTCCAAACACAATGGGGAGAGAAACACAGTTTGTACTGTAACAGGAATCTCACACAGGGAGAAAGAGAGAAAAGTCATATGGTGTTTTCTGTGATATCACTGCAATCTCCAGAAGCTTCACAGAGAACACACACACACACACACAAATACAGGCCCAGTGGGAATCAGAGTTCTGACGTGGGTTCTGGGCTCTCTGTCTCTCCTGCTGTCGGTTCTGGCAGAGCCCACCACTCTCTCCGGGAACCCAGCTCTGAATCACAGAACCATGGAACCATAGAACCATAGCCATCAGCACCCACAGGCACCATAGAACCAGTCAGCCCAAACTTACTGCCAGATGTCACTGTGTGTGTGTGTGTGTGGGTGTGCGTGCGTGCGTGCGTGCGTGCATGTATGTATATATATATATGTACACTACCGATCATATATATATATATATATATATATATATATATATATATATATATATATATATATATATATATATGTACACTAAGTACTGTATGTACACTACCGATCAAAAGTTTGAGGTCACTTAGAAATATCCTTGATTTTGAAAGAAAAGCCATTTTTTTCTCCATTAAAATAACATCAAATTGATCAGAAATACAGTGTAGACATTGTTAATATTGTAAATGACTATTGTAGCTGGAAACAGCTGATTATTAATGGAATATCTACATAGGCGTACAGAAGCCCATTATCAGCAACCATCACTCCTGTGTTCCAATGGCACGTTGTGTTAGCTTATCCAAGTTTATCATTTTAAAAGGCTAATTGATCATTAAAAAACCTTTTTTCAATTATGTTAGCACAGCTGAAATATGTTGTGCTCTGACTAAAGAAGCAATGCAACTGGCCTTCTTTAGACTAGTTGAGTATCTAGAGCATCAGCATTTGTGGGTTCGATTACAGGCTCAAAATGGCCAGAACCAAAGACCTTTCTTCTGAAACATCGTCAGTCTATTCTTGTTCTGAGAAATGAAGGCTATTCCATGCAAGAAATTGCCAAGAAACTGAAGATCTCGTACAATGCCGTGTACTACACCTTCCCAGAACAGAGCAAACTGGCTCTAACCAGAATAGAAAGAGGAGTGGGAGGCCCCACTAAAGGCCAGTTTTAAAAGGCCAGTTTTATTGCTTCTTTAATCAGCATAACAGTTTTCAGCTGTGCTAACATAATTGCAAAAGGGTTTTCTAATGATGAATTAGCCTTATTATATGAAATTATAAACTTGGAATAGCTACCACAACGTGCCATTGGAACACAGGAGTGATGGTTGCCGATAATGGGCCTCTGTACGCCTATGTAGATATTCCATAAAAAATATGCTGTTTCCAGCTACAATAGTCATTTACAACATTAACAATGTCTACACTGTATTTCTGATCAATTTTATGAACGGTAGGCTATGTGTGTGTGTGTGTGTGTGTGTAAGTGTGTGTATGTGTGTGCCTGTATGTGTATGCCTGCCTGCATCTATCTGTGTGTACTAGCATCATCATGTTCCAGGGATTGCGGACAGTCATGTTGTAACTAGTATATGACTCTATATAAGGTCTCATTCCTCCCAGTCTGAGAATGTAACCCAGGGGACAGAATTTAGACAGCTCAAATGGATGCCTACACTCGTCGCTACATTCATCTCAATATTATATGAACAAACTGATCAATGACATAGAGAGTGCTGCTGTATGGAATTAGCACTAGAATACTTTATGAGATTATTTTTGCCAGTCAAAAGTGTTAGAGCATTTCTCTGGCTGACGGTATTGGATGTCTAGATGATAATTTCAAGAATGGACTGCTGTGTTTTGGATATTTTATCACTTTCCAGTCCAATATTGGCTTGTTTGCCATTGTCAAACCACACAATGCTAATGTTGATGCCACACACACACACACACACACACACACACACACACACACACACACACACACACACACACACACACACACACACACACACACTTCTCCCAGAGGGTGTGTTGCCTGTTACCAAGGTGCCTAAATCAGACTCCCATCATCCTCTCTGGTTGTAAACAAAGTGCCATTCATCATCTGACTTTACCATTACCTCCCCATACTCTCATTGTCTTAATGCCACCATAATGGCTTTGTGTTTGGGTGGAGAGATGGGAGGGGGGTCGATGTAGCCTTCAGTGATACAGCCTTTTTTTTCTTCTAAAAAGCCACTCAGATACAAGTTCAGTACTTTCAGTATTCTCTTCCTTGAAGCACTGAGGAATCTATTGTCTGCTGATGAGTTGATGAACTGTTCCTTCGATTCAATCGAATACTGCTGTTCGAGGTTAAGAATGTTTTATTTTGTCTTGCACTAACAAAAAGAAAGAACGGAAAACTCTGTTGCAGTTCACCAGGACCAATTGAAATGCACTCCTTTTCCTCACTCAATCGGGGGGGTTGACTGTAACATTGTACGTGAGCAGTCTAATGATGAGTGGCTATGACACACAGAACAGGAGATATAGCCGTAAGAATGAAGGACGGAGAGATGAGCCTGTGGATTAGCGCTTCTGTGAATGCTTCTCATAATGATTGACTGGAGTGGCACACAGAAACAGACAGAGCTGAGTAACGAGAGAAAGGAGGGAAACAAGAGAAAGGAGGGAAACAAGAGAAAGGAGAAAAAACGAGAGCGCATTCAGTGGGGAGATTGTAATAATAAACAAACCATTTTGTTCAAATATTTATACCCGTGCAAAGTACATCAGCTAATTCCCTTTTCTTCTCCCCAGTGTGTGTGTGTGTGTGTGTGTGTGTGTGTGTGTGTGTGTGCGTTCTTGCGTGTGTAATTTCAGATAAAAAAGGACGGATGATGAAAGTATATTATAATATCATTCGTTTTCATCTCCTAAGAAATGAATCTTGAAGCAGTAAAAGGGTTTACACCAGGAGAGGAATGAGAGACAGAGAGGGAGGGTGAGACAGAGAGAGACAGAGAGGGAGGGTGAGACAGAGAGGGAGGGTGAGACAGAGAGAGACAGAGAGGGAGGGTGAGACAGCGAGAGACAGAGAGGGAGGGTGAGACAGCGAGAGACAGAGAGGGAGGGTGAGACAGAGAGGGAGGGTGTGACAGAGAGAGACAGAGAGGGAGGGTGAGACAGCGAGAGACAGAGAGGGAGGGTGAGACAGCGAGAGACAGAGGGAGGGTGAGACAGCGAGAGACAGAGAGGGAGGGTGAGACAGAGAGAGACAGAGAGGGAGGGTGAAACAGAGAGAGACAGAGAGGGAGGGTGAGACAGAGAGGGAGGGTGAGACAGAGAGAGACAGAGAGGGAGAGTGAGACAGCGAGAGACAGAGAGGGAGGGTGAGACAGCGAGAGACAGAGAGGGAGGGTGAGACAGAGAGAGACAGAGAGGGAGGGTGAGACAGCGAGAGACAGCGAGAGACAGAGAGGGAGGGCGAGACAGAGAGGGAGGGCGAGACAGCGAGAGACAGAGAGGGAGGGCGAGACAGCGAGAGACAGAGAGAGACAGAGAGGGAGGGCGAGACAGCGAGAGACAGAGAGAGACAGAGAGGGAGGGCGAGACAGCGAGAGACAGAGAGAGACAGAGAGGGAGGGCGAGACAGCGAGAGACAGAGAGAGACAGAGAGGGAGGGCGAGACAGCGAGAGACAGAGAGGGAGGGCGAGAGACAGAGAGACAGAGAGGGAGGGCGAGACAGCGAGAGACAAAGAGGGAGGGCGAGAGACAGAGAGAGACAGAGAGGGAGGGCGAGACAGCGAGAGACAGAGAGGGAGGGCGAGACAGCGAGAGACAGAGAGGGAGGGCGAGACAGCGAGAGACAGAGAGGGAGGGCGAGACAGCGAGAGACAGAGAGGGAGGGCGAGACAGCGAGAGACAAAGAGGGAGAGTTAGAGCGAGACAGCGAAAGGGAGGGAGGGGCTAGGAGACTGAATAAAGAGCGAGAGGTGGAGAGGAAGAATGAAAGAATAGAGATGTATACCCAAAGACAGATATGTTTTCTTGGTAAATGACCTGCATTGTAAATATTTCAGCGTTTCGCTGGAACGCTATTCAAGTCAAGCAAACAAAGGAAGAAGGGGTCTTACAGTAAATAGCTTTGGGGAAAATGATCTAAATCAGCACTACAAACACCAGCGAGACTACAGTGATTTAGTTAAACAAACACAGATCGGTGCATTAATTCACTGTTTAACACAGCCAGTCCTGGTTGGAAGTGTGCTTGGCCTACATTTTCCGGGAGAACAGAGACACAGTACTGTCTCCTGGGATACCAGCAGCACGCAGAGGAGCCAAGACGTTACATTAAAAAAATGTATGTCAACAACAGCATCAGAAAATCAGAACGATAATAGGCTAATAGGAAGACTACCCTTCACAACAGTGCACTACAGACTTCTAATGCTGTCCTGGGTAGGACGAATACACTAGTGAGATGGGGTACGTGATTCACTGGAGAAAAACAAAAAACAAAAATATATATGTATATATATTTCAGATTTGGAATTTTGCTGACAGGTGTATAAAATCGAGCACACAGCCATGCAATCTCCATAGACAAACATTGGCAGTAGAATGGTCTTACTGAAGAGCTCAGGTTGTCAAATATCTGCCCTGCTAGAGCTGCCCCGGTCAACTGTAAGTGCTGTTATTTTGAAGTGGAAAAGTCTAGGAGCAACAACGGCTCAGCCGAGAAGTGGTAGGCCACACCGGCTCACAGAACGGGACCAAGTGCTGAAGCACGTAGAGCAAAAAAAGACTTGTCTGTCCTCAGTTGCAACAATCACTACCGAGTTCCAAACTGCCTCTGGAAGCAACGTCAGCACAAGAGCTGTTCCTCGGGAGCTTCATGAAATGGGTTTCCATAGCCAAGCAGTCGCACATAAGCCTAAGATCACCATGTGCAATGCCAAGTGTCAGCTGGAGTGGTGTAAAGCTCCCCACCATTGGACTCTGGAGCAGTGGAAACAGGTTCTCTGGAGTGATGAATCACGCTTCACCATCTGGCAGTCCGACGGACAAATCTGGGTTTGGCGGATGCCAGAAGAATGCTACCTGCCCGAATGCATAGTGCCAACTGTAATGTTTGGTGGAGGAGGAATAATGGTCTGGGGCTGTTTTTCATGGTTCGGGCTAGTTCCCCTAGTTCCAGTGAAGGGAAATCTTAACACGACAGCATACAATGACATTCTAGACAATGCTGTGGTTCCAACTGCGTGGCAACAGTTTGGGGAAGGCCCTTTCCTGTTTCAGCATGACAATGCCCCTGTGCACACACTTTTTATTTAACTTTATTTAACTAGGCAAGTAAGTTAAGAACAAATTGTTATTTACACTGACGGCCTACCGGGGGAACCGGGGGTTAACTGCCTTGCTCAGGGACAGAACGACACATTTTTACCTTGTCAGCTCGGTGATTCGATCCAGTAACCTTTCGTTTACTGGCCTCACGCTCTAACCACTAGGCTACCTGCCGCCCCACAAAGCGAGATCCATACAGAAATGGTTTGTCGAGATCGGTGTGGAAGAACTTGATTGGTCTGCACAGAGCCCTGACCTCAACCCAATCAAACACCTTTAGGATGAATTGGAACGCAGACTGCGAGCCAGGCCTAATCGCCCAACATCAGTGCCCGACCTCACTAATGCTCTTGTGGCTGAATGGAAGCAAGTCCCCGCAATGTTCCAACATCTAGTGGAAAGCCTTCCCACAAGAGTGGAGGCTGTTATAGCAGCAAAGGGGGGACCAACTCCATATTAATACCCATGATTTTGGCATGAGTCGACAAGCAGGTGTCCACATACTTTTGGTCATGTACTGTAGTTGATATACTGTTTTATTAGCTTCCAACAGTCCAGTTCTATAGCTTTCTATTTACAGACGATTAAAACACTATACATGGACCTGACCAAACTAATCCCAGTCCCTGAAAACATTACTGATCAATGGCAAGGGTCCAATCCTTCACCAGGCAATGCCGGACCTCTCCATTGGTGACTTGTGAAACTCTGTTGATGTAATTGGTTAGCAGTCAGTGGGAAATAGCTCCCTAACCTGCTGACTGGTGTGTCATTAACCGAGTGTTTGATTTGGCCTTACGTCAGTCTCCTTGGCCCTGATTGGTCTCCAGGGGCGACCATTGATTGGTTGGTCAGTTTCACATCGACAGATTGTGCTCGATGCTGGAATCCTATTGGACAAATTGATCCCTTACTCTTGAGTTATTGCCTGTAGTAACCGGGACTAAATAATTGGGGATTTGCTTTGGTGTGTGTGTGTGTGTAATATTATACTGTAAGTAGACCAGTTTCTTGTCATTGCTTAGAGCTCAAGTCCACATTAGCATAGATAGATTGAAGCTAACCTCTGATCCTCTAAGCCAAACTCTCAGGCTCTCAACGAGTCCAGGCTAAATTTGACACACACACACACCCTCAGTAGGTTGAATCCAGATCACAGGCTAATTAGCCAATTATTGCAGAGGCTCAAGTACCACCTTACTACCCGCCCACACGCTCTTCAACTCACTCCATTTTGCTCTCTCTCTCTCCCTCTCCCTCTCCCCCTCTCGCTCTCCCTCCTCTCTCAATCTGTTTCAATAGCCATTCAAAAGGTGCTCTTTTACCAGGGCCAGAAATCTCAAGTGTTGCCAAAGCAGAATAAAAGCCCCAATAGAAGCCCCCTCTCCTCTCCTCTCCTCTCCGCTCCTCTCTCTCCTCTCCTCTCCTCTCCTCTCCTCTCCTCTCCTCTCCTCTCCTCTCCTCTCCCAGTGGGCACAGACGTTATTTGAACGTCTGTTTTTGTGAAATCAACAAAAAAATACACCATGTCATAGTGACATTTTTCAAATCCAATCAGTTTTCCACATTGATTCAACGTCATCAGAGTGATTTTGGCCCAGTGGGCTCTCCTCTTTCAGTCAGAGACAGATGACTGATCCTCTGCCGAGTCTGTCTCTGTAGACAGGACACTAATAGATCTGAAACTCTGGAGCTCCACGGCCCAACTCTCTCAGGCAAGTGTGTGTGTGTGTGAGAGAGAGAGAGAGAGAGAGAGAGAGAGAGAGAGAGAGAGAGAGAGAGAGAGAGAGAGAGAGAGAGAGAGAGAGACAAGGAGAGAGATAGAGAGAAGAAGAGACAGAATGAGATGCTTTTGGGAAAACGAAGGGAATGACCATCATTCATCTAAACTCTGTCCTTTGGACATTGAGAATAGCTCTGTCAAGTGAACTAATGGACATCAATCATCCTCTTGAGTCTTTGAAAGATTGTGTGTGTGTGTGTGTGTGTGTGTGTGTGTGTGTGTGTGTGTGTGTGTGTGTGTGCGTGCGTGCGTGTATAACAAGCTATCAGAGTCTCACTTCAGAATCAGACATTTCTCCATAAACGTCAAATTTCAAAGGTTCATTGTAGGCATTAATACAGCTGCTAGAATCTTGACTAGATCCAAAAGAATTGATCATATTGCTCCAGTGCTAGCCTCTACATTGGCTTCCTGTCAAGGCTGGGGCTGATTACTGCTAACCTACTGTGACGTAGAAGTCCGTCACTGGCCGCGGGCAGCATTTGGTTCTTTAACGCACACACATATTCATCACTCCTCCCAGGCCTTGAGAAGGTTCACATGGTAGGTTTGCTTCCTCTTACCCTTGTCCGGGTGCAGCACCTCGTAGGTCACTGGGCCCATCTTCCTCCCGATTAGGTACGGTCCTTGCCATTGCGCAAGGAGCTTGCTGGTAGACGAGGGAAGGAGGAGCAGGACTTTCTGTCTTGGCTCAAACTCTCTGTGGCGAGCGTGCTGGTCATAGCCTCTCTTCTGGGCCTTCTGGGCTTGCTGAAGGTTTGCTCTAGCTTCCTCTCGGTACCGTTCCAACCTGTCTCGCATCTGGAGGACATACTGGACAATCCCCTGTCCTGAGGTAGCTACTGGGGAACCTTCCCAGCACTTCTTCAGCAGGTCCAGTGGTCCTTGCACTGGTCATCCATAGAGGAGTTCGAATGGCGAGAAACCTGTCGATGCCTGAGGCACCTCCCTGTAAGCAAAAAGCAGAAAGGGTAACCACTTATCCCAGTCTTTACCAGTGTCAGCCACAAACTTCCTCAGCATGTTCTTGAGCGTTTGATTGAATCTCTCTACGAGCCCATCCGTTTGGGGATGGTAGGGAGTAGTCCTCAAGCCTTTAATGCCCAGCTGTCGGTGGAGTTGAACCATCAGTCGCGAGGTGAAGTTTGTCCCTTGGTCCGTCAGGATTTCATCTGGGATTCCTACACGAGAGAAGAGCTGAACAAGAGCACCGATTATTTTTGGAGTGGTTATGGAACGGAGTGGGAAGGCTTCTGGGAACCGGGTGGCATAGTCACAGATCACCAATATATACTTGTAACCTGCACTACTCTTCTCCAAGGGTCCAACAATGTCCATTGCAATTCTCTTGAATGGGGTAGAGATAACTGGCAGTGAACATAAGAGGAGCCCGTTCAGACCTACGGACAGCACTGGTTTTCTGGCACGTGGGGCATGATTTGCAGTATTTTTGTACATCAGTATACATGGAGGGCCAAAAGAAACGGGAGCCTAGCCTAAGATAGGTCTTATGTTGCCCTAAATGGCCTGCCCATGGAACTGTATGTGCAAGGTTGAGAACAAGTGGTCTACAGGTAGATGGCACCACCAACTTCCTGCTATCTGCCTCTGACCCAAGGTAGAGTATGTGGTTGTCTACTGTGTAAATCCCCCCACATGAAGATTGACTGTCCCCAGCTAAGGCCTTGTCAAACAAACATTTCAAGGTTGCGTCAAGGTTGCGTTCTGCAGTGTAGCAAAATTTTGTGGAACATCCCATTGCACCTCTAACCCAGACACATCAGCAACAGGTACAGGGGTTCCCACATACTTCTCAAGACGCCGCTGGCGGCGTGACTTTCTGGGCCCTTTGGTTCCCCCCTCGCACAGACTATCACGCAAGTCAGGCAGAGGTTGTAAACCAGCTTTGGCCTGGGCACGAGTGACAACTGAACATGCCATCTGAACATCAGACTGGCAAACTGACTGCTCATATAGCTGACCCCCACACTTCCCAACAGATCAGAGAGTACAGGCACATCCCTCCCCAAAATCATCTCAAAAGGTAGCTTCTCCATTACCCCAACTTTGAGGAGGTATTTCTGACCCTGAATCTCAACTGTGAGCTCAGCTGTGGGCTCCTTTTCTTTTGGCCCTCCATGTATACTGATGTACAAAAATACTGCAAATCATGCCCCACGTGCCAGAAAACCAGTGCTGTCCGTAGGTCTGAACGGGCTCCTCTATGTTCACTGCCAGTTATCTCTACCCCATTCAAGAGAATTGCAATGGACATTGTTGGACCCTTGGAGAAGAGTAGTGCAGGTTACAAGTATATATTGGTGATCTGTGACTATGCCACCCGGTTCCCAGAAGCCTTCCCACTCCGTTCCATAACCACTCCAAAAATAATCGGTGCTCTTGTTCAGCTCTTCTCTCGTGTAGGAATCCCAGATGAAATCCTGACGGACCAAGGGACAAACTTCACCTCGCGACTGATGGTTCAACTCCACCGACAGCTGGGCATTAAAGGCTTGAGGACTACTCCCTACCATCCCCAAACGGATGGGCTCGTAGAGAGATTCAATCAAACGCTCAAGAACATGCTGAGGAAGTTTGTGGCTGACACTGGTAAAGACTGGGATAAGTGGTTACCCTTTCTGCTTTTTGCTTACAGGGAGGTGCCTCAGGCATCGACAGGTTTCTCGCCATTCGAACTCCTCTATGGATGGCCAGTGCAAGGACCACTGGACCTGCTGAAGAAGTGCTGGGAAGGTTCCCCAGTAGCTACCTCAGGACAGGGGATTGTCCAGTATGTCCTCCAGATGCGAGACAGGTTGGAACGATACCGAGAGGAAGCTAGAGCAAACCTTCAGCAAGCCCAGAAGGCCCAGAAGAGAGGCTATGACCAGCACGCTCGCCACAGAGAGTTTGAGCCAGGATAGAAAGTCCTGCTCCTCCTTCCCTCGTCTACCAGCAAGCTCCTTGCGCAATGGCAAGGACCGTACCTAATCGGGAGGAAGATGGGCCCAGTGACCTACGAGGTGCTGCACCCAGGCAAGGGTAAGAGGAAGCAAACCTACCATGTGAACCTTCTCAAGGCCTGGGAGGAGAAAGAGGAACTCTCCAAAGGAAAGTCCTTTCTGGTCCGCAGAGTAGAAGAGGATGAGTCGGATGGGGTCACAGAGGCATGGAAAGAACGAGCAGAAGTCATACTGGCTCACCTGGAAGAAGACAAGCAAGATGAGCTGAAGCAGCTGTTTGGCAAGTATCCGGCCCTCTTCAGTCAGAGACCAGGAAGAACCAAAGTCCTAGAACACGTCATTCGTTTGAAACCTGGCCAGAACCCTGTCCGCTAGCATCCTTACCGTGTGCCTGAGAGGCTGGTGGTAGCCCTCAAGGAAGAGGTCCACACCATGATAGAGATGGATGTTGTCGAGCCATCTTCAGGTGAATGGAGCAGCCCTATTGTCATTGTCCCAAAGAAGGATGGCTCTTTGCGCGTCTGCATGGACTTCCGTAAGGTGAATGCCATCTCCCAGTTTGATGCCTATCCCATGCCCCGCATTGACGACTTACTGGAGAGAATAGGTAGAGCTCATTACATCACCACATTGGATCTCTGCAAAGGGTACTGGCAGGTGCCCCTGGATGAACAATCCAAGGCCTACACTGCATTCCGGACGCCAATGGGCCTGTTCCAGTTCAAGGTCATGCCGTTTGGCCTTCATGGGGCCCCTGCGTCTTTCCAGAGGCTGATGGACAAGGTCCTCCAGGACTGTGACGATTACTGTGCTGCTTACTTGGACGACGTGGTGATCTACAGCCACTCCTGGGAGGAGCACATACAGCATCTTAGCAGAGTCCTGGGGAAGATCCATGAAGCAGGCCTCACGCTTAACCTCCTGAAGTGTGAGTGGGCGAAACAGGAGACAAAGTACCTGGGTTACCAGCTGGGTAAGGGTGAAGTTCGGCCTCAGGTGGAGAAAGTGGAGTCCATCAGGAATAGCCCTCAACCCAGAACCAAGAAACAGGTGAAGTCCTTCCTAGGTCTGGCAGGGTGGTACCGGAGATTCATTCCACAGTTTTCGACCATCGCTGTCCCTCTGACCAACCTCACTTCGAAGGGGGCCAGCAACCCTGTGAAGTGGACTGAGGAGTGTGAGGAAGCCTTCATGACACTGAAAAAACGACTGTGCTCATTCCCTGTTCTCCAGACCCCTGATTTTCAGAAGAGATTTCTCGTGCAGGTGGACGCTTCGGCTGTAGGAATTGGAGCTGTACTGGCCCAAGGGGAGCCAAGAGAAGAGCTTCCTGTGCTGGACCTGAGTCGGAAGCTGTTGCCCAGGGAAACCAGGTATTCTACAATCGAAAAGGAGTGCCTGGCTATAAAGTGGGCCCTAGATAGCCTCCGTTACTACCTTCTTGGGAGGGAATTTGACCTGCACACGGACCACAGAGCACTGACCTGGATCCAGACCATGAAGGACCGGAATTCTCGTGTGACCAGGTGGTATCTGGAGCTCCAGCCCTTCAGGTTCTGTGTCCGTCACAAGGCAGGAAAAGATAACGTTACTGCGGACTACCTATCAAGGCTCCCGAACATGGTCGCTTCAGGAGAGGAGGAAGGTAATGTGACGTAGAAGTCCGTCACTGGCCGCGGGCAGCATTTGGTTCTTTAACACACACACATATTCATCACTCCTCCCTGCGCCATTATACCATAAGTTAACAATGTGGGTCGACACACAAATTAACTTCTGTCTTGGTGCATGCATTTCACACTTGTCAATGTTCATATTTGAGAGATACAATAATTATTATACTTATCAATGTTGTGGATGAGCGCATTGTTTGTTTGTTCTGTTCCTCTCTCTCCATCTCTGTAGCTTCCGGGTATGCTGGAAAAGGACCCGAGCTAAGGGAATTGGGTTGGCTTTATAGTGCCTGTCCCAAATGGCTCATTAATGCATATGGGCATATTGAAAGATATTGTCAGTAGTGATGTAATGTTGTAAATGTTATGTTGTGATATTGTTTAAAACCGTGTTGCAATGTATATCCTTTAGTATGTTTAGTTTATGGAAAATGTAGGTTTGTATTGTTAATTGATTAATTAATTAGGGTTAATTGTTCTGAGGGGAGGGGCTAGCCCTACAAAAGGAGCCTCTCTTTCAGTTATGGAGAGGCAATTTTGGATTGAGCTGTGGATGGGGCAGCATTGTTTTTAAGCTGTCCCATAAGGTAGACGTTGATGGCAGTACTGTTGTTTTTTGTTCCGGAATCACTTGTAAATAAACACCTTTGCACAGAAGAACTTTTGCGGCTCCGCCACCTTTTTATTTTGATAGAGGTTAGGTTATCCAGTTTAGCCTTCTGGCCTACTCTACGTGACACCTACAAAGCATTACGTGGACTTGCTCCTACCCTTCTCTCCGATTTGGTCCTGCAGTACATACCCACACGGACGCTACGGTCACAAGACGCAGGCCTCCTAATGTCTAAGAAAACAGAGAGCTCCATTTTGGCCTTGAAGCTTTTCTGAAGACTCATCTCTTCAGTAGGTCCTATGATTGAGTGTAGTCTGGCCCAGGGGTGCGAAGGTGAACGGCAGGCACTGGAGTGACGAACCACTCTTGCTGTCTCTGCCTGGCCGGCTCCCCTCTCTCCACTGGGATTCTCTGCTTCTGACCCTATTACGGGGGCTGAGTCACTGGCTTGCTAGTGCTCTTCCACGCCGTCCCTAGGGGGGGGAGTGTCACGTCGGCTTTTTCTGTTTGTCTGTTGCCAGTTGGTCTTGTCCCGTCGAGTCCTCCCTTGTACTGTAATAAACTCTGAGACTCGTACTATCCGCCTCCTGTGTCTGCATCTGGGTCTCAGCCTGAGTCATGATAGTATAAGCACTATGTGACACCTGCTGACGTAAAAAGGGCTTTATAAGTACATTTTATTTGATGATCTGATTCATGCTGAATGGTTAAGTTAAGGGATAGGGCTAAAACAAAAACAAGTGCCTAGCACTGGGATCGAACATGTGACCCTCAGAGCCAGAGCTCACGGCTTCCGCCCATCCGCCAACCCAGTCCACAACACCCAATCCTACTTGACGGTAATAGCGCTCACCGTTGCCCCTAGTGGACGGTTTTTGAAGTCGTCTCCTGACGTCGAGCTTACCTGGACGGACGTCAAATTTCAGTGGTTCTTGAGCGAGTGTGTGTGTGTGTATGTGCGGGCGGGCGGCACGTTGGAAGGTGGGTTGGGAGTACAACAGCCAACCTAACGGTAGAAGAGCCACTAACCACCTACTGTAATTACAAGTATCGCTAATGACTTATCCATTGTTGCCATACAAATCCCATGGTCCGATACATAAGGTGCAGCTGTGTGAGGCCGGTCCATAATAGGACACACACACACACACACACTCACTCATTACAGCAGGGAGACAGTGGGAGTTATGCAGCCGTCTTGAACACAACAGAAGTTGATCTAACTACTAAGCATTGCCAACATCATACCAAGAAAAAGGTTTCATTTGAATTAAAAACAGTGAACCTAAAAACATTCACAAATCTGCTACAGAGATAGATAGGGAAGGAAGGTAATTCTATACAAACCTCAGGAAGAGACTCCCATGCTATGACAATATTCAGGGTAAACAACCACTCACACACGCACACCTGCAGACATGCCAGAAACACACAGCTGACACATGATTTCACACAAACACCTGCCCACACACCCACACACTAAGTAGGATGTGCACCACACCACACAATTACCACCACCTAATTAAGAAACAATGAGTCCAGGTCTGACACATCTAATGTAATACTCCACTCGGTTCAAAGGTGACGTGTAAACAGCTTAATTCATTCCATTGATTATTCCAACAATGAAAAGTGAAGATCTCTCACAAAACTCAATATGGATTACATGCCTAAAGGTGTGGAAAAACACCCACTCCAGCTGTGTTTGTGAGCACACGCAGAAACATTCAGACGCAAACTACTGAAACACACGCACACCCCATAAAATTCTGAAGAGGCCCTATCTCCTCTCCGTCTCACACACACACACACACACACACACACACACACACACACACACACACACACACACACACACACACACACACACACACACACACACACACACACACACACACACACACACCTGTGATAAAAGAACATTGGGCTCCAGACAGCTATCTCAAGGCCAGCAGGTCACAGTCTACGTGGTGATGAATGTGCCATATCATAGTTTCAGCATCACCGCGGGTTACTGCTAGACACTGACACATAACGGAAAACTCGCTGGTATGTGTGTGTGTGTGTGTGTATGTGTGTGTGTATGTGTGTGTGTATGTGTGTGTGTGTGTGTGTGTTTCACCGCCTGGCCTACATCAATTGGAATGGGGCACATGTTGACCCCCCAAGGGGTTCCCATTATCCCAAATGGAATGAGCTTGGCTAAGGAGAGTAGTGTTGTGCCCTAGAGTCTAAAACAGGCCATCTCTGTAGAACAGGAGAGTCCTATAGCAGGGCCAGAGAGAGGCTGCAGTAACATCAACCCTGACCCAAGCTTGAACCCCATAGGATAGAGTGCAATGCTCTCTCGTCATCCACTTCTCTCTTTCGTGGCATGTACTCTGAGCTCTCTGGGACACATTCAGCAATACCAAAGTGACTATCAGTCAGTCTTTGGGAGAGACGTTAGGGCGTGCCCTCAGATCTAAGCTCCAGACAAACACAACACGCATCATCTATAGTCTGAAGCAGACCAGTCAGAGGAGTAAATAACAGAAGGAATCAAACCCTGTCTGAGCTCAAATAACAAACAGCACCAGTCCCACTGGGAGGACAAAAAAAACATTTTTCTTAGCTCTTACAGTTGAAGTTGGAAGTTTACATACACTTAGGTTGGAGTCATTAAAACTAGTTTTTCAACCACTCCACACATTTCTTGTTAACAAACTATAGTTTTGGCAAGTCGGTTAGGACATCTACTTTCTGCATGACACAAGTAATTTTTCCAACAATTGTTTACAGACAAGATTATTTCACTTATTATTCACTGTGTCACAATTCCAGTGGGTCAGAAGTTTACATACACTAAGATAACTGTACCTTTAAACAGTTTGGAAAATTCCAGAAAATGATGTCATTGCTTTAGAAGCTTCTGCTAGGCTAATTTACATAATTTGAGTCAATTGGAGGTGTACCTGTGGATGTATTTCAAGGCATACCTTCAAACTCAGTGCCTCTTTGCTTGACATCATGGGAATATCAAAAGAAACCAACCAAGACCTCAGAAAAAAATTGTAGACCCGTACTTTGGTGTGAAAAGTGCAAATCAATCCCAGAACAACAGCAAAGGACCTTGTGAAGATGCTGGAGGAAACAGATACAAAAGTATCTTTATTCACAGTAAAACGAGTCCTATGTCGACATAACCTGAAAAGCCGCTCAGCAAGGAAGAAGCCACTGCTCCAAAACCACCATAAAAAGGCCGGCATACGGTTTGCAACTGCACATGGGGACAAAGATCGTACTTTTTGGAGGAATGTCCTCTGGTCTGATGAAACAAAAAAATAACTCTTTGGCCATAATGACCATCGTTATGTTTGGAGGAAAAAGGGGGAGGCTTGCAAGCCGAAAAACACCATCCCAACCGTGAAGCATGGGAGTGGCAGCATCATGTTGTGGGGATGCTTTGCTGCAGGAGGGACTGGTGCACTTCACAAAATAGATGGCATCATGAGGGAGTAAATTATGTGGATATATTGAAGCAACATCTCAAAACATCAATCAGGAAGTTAAAGCTTGGTTGCAAATGGGTCTTCCAAATGGACAATGACCCCAAGCATACTTCCAAAGTTGTGGCAAAATGGCTTAAGGACAAAGTCAAGGTATTGGAGTGGCCATCACAAAGCCCTGACGTCAATCCCATAGAACATTTGTGAGCAGAACAGTAAAGCGTGTGCGAGCAAGGAGGCCACTGGGAATGTGATGAAAGAAATAAAAGCTGAAATAAATCACTCTCTACTATAATTCTGACATTTCACATTCTTAAAATAAAGCGGTGATCCTAACTGACCTAAAACGGGGAATTGTACTAGGATTAAATGTCAGGAATTGTGAAAAACTGAGTTTAAATGTACTTGGCTAAGGTGTATGTAAACTTCCGACTTCAACCGTAAATATCATCTCTCTCTCCTTCCCGCTTTCTTTTTCCTGTCATCCCAGAGGGGAGTGATCCTATCAGTCTTATCATGTCTGCTGATCCTCCACTAGACTGTTGTGACAGTGGATCAGTGAGGCCAAGGCTTAGGATCAGGATCAGGCTTAACTAATGACTACAAATCCACCACTACTACTAACACACTTATACACCCAGACAAGAATGGTCTGTAAGAGATGGCTAATGACCCATTTCAACTGCCACCTCTCTCTATAATACGTAGAATCACTAGATCTTCCTCATTCTCTCTCCCATCTCTCTCTTAGTGGCTCTCCAGCTTTTCATAAAGAAAGAGTAGCTTCCCTCAACTCCATAGCAAATGATTTATCTGAAGCCATTAACGTTTCGTCAGGCAAGCTGCCTTCGCCTTCGTCAGGCTGGCTCTCCACCCCCACCATCCCCCTCCCCCCGGTCCCCCCCACCCCTGTTCCTCCCTCGCCGTCTCTGTATTGATCTGTTGGGCCTCCCGCAGGAACGCTGATCAATTGAGTAAAATAAAGATTCCACTGTGTGATTGGAGCTTTTTTTTTATCCCCTTAATCTACCAGAAGAGATAGAGGGTGGTAGCCCACTGGAACCAAAGGTGTGTGTGTGTGTGTGTGTGTGTGCGTGTGTGTGTGTGTGTGTGTGTGTGTCATTAATGAAGTGTGTTTAGAGCGACCATCCTTCCCTATAGCAACCCCCACACCGAGCCATCATCGGGTTATTCTAAGAGGACGCACTGGTAATGAGGAGCACACACACATACATACGTCACACACACACGTCATTGTCTCCGGCCTTACCTTGGTTGATAGGCTTGGCAGGACCATAGCTTTTGAAGTAGTCATCCTGGGGGGAAAACACACAAGGTAAAGGGTTATGTATTCATCAAACACACACACACACACACACACACACACACACACACACACACACACACACACACACACACACACACACACACACACAGACACACACACACACACACACACACACACACACACACACACACAACTTGACAAAAAAACAGAAAAGAAGACATCTAAGGTCACACAGTCTGGAACAAATCTATTAATCGAGCTTGTTCAACAGAGTTTGATATTCCAAACACTAGTTATCCGAACTGCAGAAAACAGCTCTATTTTCCCCAGTCAATCCGTGGTCCTGACGCCCGACCCGATACTGACGGGAGCCCGATCCGCTCTCCTGATTATCTCTCTGTCACAGGCGACAGATCAGTCGGATTGAAAATATTACTGGGATATGAGTCTCAGATGAAACCCTTCACTACCGGATCGCCTCTTCAAAACCAACAGCCCGATTCAACCCGCGGCAACGCTAATTATATCTGCACAAGCACAAATGTTAGAAGTTTAATACTCATTAGATGAGGGCTTATTGTTCAGAACATCCACTTTTTATTTGTTCATCTCCGATTTATATTTTGGGGCGAGGACACAGTGATATGTAATTACCTTAAAATGGCTGCATAATGAAAGAGCAACATGTTGGTGAAATTAGCTATTAGTCTGAATTGAATTAGTACGTATCGGTGAAGTGTTTTCCACTGTGTAATTGGGAGTTAGACAAACAGATGCAGCATGAAGAGGGAGAGACAGAGAGGGAGAGGGAGAGAGGGAGACAGAGAGGGAGAGAGGGAGAGAGGGAGA
>NC_088401.1:51803359-51818193 GCF_034236695.1 Oncorhynchus nerka
GAGAGAGAGGAGACAGAGGTAGACAGAGAGGGAGGGAGACAGAGAGGGAGAGAGGAGAGGAGAGGGAGACAGAGAGGGAGAGAGAGGGAGAGAGAGAGAGAGGGAGACAGAGAGGGAGAGAGGGAGACAGAGAGGGAGAGAGAGGGAGACAGAGAGGAGAGGGAGACAGAGACAGAGAGGGAGGGAGACAGGGAGGAGAGGGAGACAGAGAGGGAGAGAGGGAGAGACAGAGAGGGAGAGGGAGACAGAGAGGGAGGGAGACAGAGAGAGGGAGACAGAGAGGGAGGGAGAGGGAGACAGAGAGGGAGAGAGAGGAGACAGAGAGGGAGAGAGAGAGGGAGACAGAGAGGGAGGGGAGACAGAGAGGGAGAGGGAGACAGAGAGGGGAGGGAGACAGAGAGGGAGAGAGGGAGACAGAGAGGGAGAGAGAGGGAGAGAGAGAGGGAGACAGAGAGAGAGACAGAGGGAGACAGAGAGGGAGGAGGGAGACAGAGAGGGAGACAGAGAGGAGAGAGAGGGAGACAGAGAGGGAGGGAGAGGGAGACAGAGAGGGAGAGAGAGAGACAGAGAGGGAGAGAGAGAGGGAGACAGAGAGGGAGGGAGAGGAGACAGAGAGGGGAGAGAGACAGAGAGGAGGGAGAGAGGGAGAGGGGAGGGAGAGAGAGGGAAAGAGGGAGACAGAGAGGGAGAGGGAGACAGAGAGGGAGACGGAGAGAGGGGAGACAGAGAGGGGAGGGGAGACAGAGAGGGAGACAGAGAGAGAGAGAGGGAGACAGAGAGGGAGAGAGAGGAGGGAGGGGAGACAGAGAGGGAGAGGAGACAGAGAGGGAGAGAGAGAGAGAGGGAGAGAGAGGGAGACAGAGAGGGGAGAGGAGACAGAGGGAGGGGAGACAGAGAGGGGAGAGAGAGGAGACAGAGAGGGAGACAGAGAGGGAGGGAGAGGGAGACAGAGAGGGAGGGGAGGGAGACAGAGAGGGAGGAGACAGAGACAGAGGGAGACAGAGAGGGAGGGAGACAGAGAGGGGAGACAGAGGAGACAGAGAGGAGGAGAGGGAGACAGAGAGGGAGAGAGAGAGGGAGAGAGAGGGAGACAGAGAGGGAGGAGAGGGAGACAGAGAGGGAGGGAGAGGAGACAGAGAGGGAGAGGGAGACAGAGAGGGAGAGAGAGGAGACAGAGAGGGAGGGGAGAGAGGGAGGGAGACAGAGGAGAGAGAGAGGGAGACAGAGAGGGAGAGAGGGAGACAGAGAGGGAGGGGAGAGAGAGAGAGAGGGAGACAGAGAGGGAGAGAGACAGAGAGGGGAGACAGAGAGGGAGGGGAGACAGAGAGGGAGGGGAGACAGAGAGGAGAGGAGACAGAGAGGGAGACAGAGAGGGAGGGAGAGAGGAGACAGAGAGGAGAGAGGGAGAGAGGAGAGACAGAGAGGGAGGGAGAGAGGGAGAGGGAGACAGAGAGGGAGAGGGAGACAGAGAGGGAGGGAGAGAGAGAGGAGGGAGGGAGAGGGGAGGGGAGACAGAGAGGGAGGGAGAGACAGACAGAGAGGGAGAGGGAGAGGGAGACAGAGAGAGAGAGAGGGAGACAGAGAGGGAGACAGAGGTAGACAGAGAGGAGGGAGAGGGAGACAGAGAGGGAGAGAGGGACAGAGAGGGAGACAGAGAGGGAGAGGAGAGGAGACAGAGAGGGAGGGAGACAGAGAGGGAGAGGACAGAGGGGAGGGAGACAGAGGAGAGGGAGAGGGAGACAGAGAGGGAGGGAGACAGAGAGGGGAGGGGAGACAGAGAGGAGGGGAGACAGAGAGGAGACAGAGAGGGAGGAGAGGGAGACAGAGAGGGAGAGGAGAGGAGAGGAGAGGGAGACAGAGAGGGAGGGAGAGGGAGACAGAGAGGAGAGAGAGAGGGAGACAGAGAGGGAGAGAGGAGGCAGAGAGAGGGGAGACAGAGAGGGAGGGAGAGGGAGACAGAGAGGGAGGGGGAGACAGAGAGGGAGAGGAGGGAGACAGAGAGGGAGAGGGAGACAGAGAGGAGGGAGACAGAGAGGGAGGAGGGAGACAGAGAGGGAGAGAGAGAGAGAGAGAGGGAGACAGAGAGGGAGGGGAGACAGAGAGGAGAGGGGAGACAGAGAGGGAGGAGGGAGACAGAGAGGGGAGGGAGACAGAGAGGGAGGGAGGGAGACAGAGAGGGAGAGAGGGAGACAGAGAGGGAGAGGGAGACAGAGAGGGGAGGGGAGACAGAGAGGGAGGGGAGACAGAGAGGGAGGGAGACAGAGAGGGAGACAGAGAGAGAGAGAGAGGGAGACAGAGAGGGAGGGGAGACAGAGAGGGAGAGGGAGACAGAGAGGGAGAGAGACAGGAGGGAGAGAGACAGAGAGGAGGGAGACGGAGAGGGGAGGGAGACAGAGAGGGAGGGAGAGGGAGACAGAGAGGGAGGGGAGAGGGAGAGAGGGGAGGGAGAGAGGAGACAGAGAGGGAGGGAGGGGAGACAGAGAGGGAGAGGAGAGGGAGACAGAGAGGGGAGAGAGAGGAGAGGGAGAGGAGAGGGGGAGGGAGACAGGAGAGGGAGGAGACAGAGAGGGAGGGAGGGGAGACAGAGAGGGAGGGAGAGGGAGACAGAGAGGGAGGGAGACAGAGAGGGAGGGGAGACAGAGAGGGAGGGGAGACAGAGAGGGAGGGGAGACAGAGAGGGGAGAGGGAGACAGAGAGGGGGGAGACAGAGAGGGAGGGGAGACAGAGAGGGGAGGGAGACAGAGAGGAGGGAGACAGGAGACAGAGAGGAGAGGGGAGGGAGACAGAGAGAGGGAGGGAGACAGAGAGGGAGGGAGAGGGAGACAGAGAGGGAGAGGAGAGGAGACAGAGAGGGGAGGGGAGACAGAGAGGGAGGGAGACGGAGAGGGGAGGGAGAGGGGAGACAGAGAGGGAGGGAGAGGGAGACAGAGAGGGAGAGAGGAGGGAGACAGAGAGGGGGAGGGGAGACAGAGGGAGGGAGAGACAGAGAGGGAGACAGAGAGAGAGAGGGGAGACAGAGAGGGAGACAGAGAGGGAGGGAGAGGGAGACAGAGAGGGAGGGGAGACAGAGAGGGGGGAGGGGAGACAGAGAGGGAGGGAGAGGGAGAGAGAGGGAGACAGAGAGGGAGGGAGAGGAGAGGGAGGGAGACAGAGAGGGAGGGAGAGGGAGACAGAGAGGGAGGAGGGGAGACAGAGAGGGAGGGGAGACAGAGAGGGGAGGGAGACAGAGAGGGAGGGGAGACAGAGAGGGAGGGGAGAGGGAGAGGAGGGGAGACAGAGAGGGAGGGAGACAGAGAGGGGGGAGAGGGAGACAGAGAGGGAGGGAGGGAGACAGAGAGGGAGGGAGAGGGACAGAGAGGGAGGGGAGACAGAGAGGGGAGAGACAGAGACAGAGAGGGAGACAGAGAGGGAGACAGAGAGGGAGAGGGGGAGACAGAGAGGGAGGGAGACAGAGAGGGAGAGGGAGACAGAGAGGGAGGAGGGAGACAGAGAGGGAGAGAGAGACAGAGAGAGAGGAGGGAGACAGAGAGGGAGGGAGAGACAGAGAGGGGAGAGAGGGGGAGACAGAGAGGGAGGGGAGACAGAGAGGGAGGGAGACAGAGAGGGAGGGGAGACAGAGAGGGAGGGAGACAGAGAGGGGAGGAGAGAGGGAGGGAGACAGGAGGGAGAGAGGGAGACAGAGAGGGAGGCAGAGGAGAGGAGACAGAGAGGGAGGGGAGAGGACAGAGAGGGAGAGAGGGGAGACAGAGAGGGGAGGGGGAGACAGAGAGGAGAGGGAGACAGAGAGGGAGGGGAGACAGAGAGGGGAGGGGGAGACAGAGAGGGAGGGGAGACAGAGAGGGAGACAGAGAGGGAGACAGAGGGGAGACAGAGAGGGAGGGAGACAGAGAGGGAGGGAGACAGAGGGAGGAGGGAGACAGAGAGGGAGGGAGACAGAGAGGGGGAGAGGGAGACAGAGAGGGGAGGGAGACAGAGAGGGAGGGAGACAGAGAGGGAGGGAGACAGAGGGAGGGGGAGACAGAGAGGGGGAGACAGAGAGGGAGGGAGACAGAGAGGGGAGGGGAGACAGAGAGGGAGGGAGACAGAGAGGGAGAGAGGAGACAGAGAGGGAGGGAGAGGGAGAGGGGGGAGGGAGACAGAGAGGAGGGAGGGAGACAGAGAGGGAGGGAGGGAGACAGAGAGGAGGGAGGAGACAGAGAGGGAGACAGACAGAGAGGGGAGGGGAGACAGAGAGGGAGAGGGAGACAGAGAGGGAGACAGAGAGACAGAGAGGGAGGGGAGACAGAGAGGGAGGGAGACAGAGAGGGAGGGGAGACAGAGAGGGGAGGGAGACAGAGAGGGAGGGACAGAGAGACAGAGGGAGGGAGACAGAGAGGGGAGGGAGAGGGAGAGACAGAGAGGGAGGGGAGACAGAGAGGGAGGGAGACAGAGAGGGGAGGGGGAGACAGAGAGGGAGGGGAGACAGAGAGGGGAGGGAGACAGAGAGGGAGGGAGACAGAGAGGGGGAGACAGAGAGGGGAGGGAGACAGAGAGGGAGAGGGAGACGGAGAGGGAGAGAGAGGGAGACAGAGAGGGGGAGACGAGAGGGAGGGGGAGACAGAGAGGGGGGGGAGACGGAGAGGGAGAGGGGAGACAGAGAGGGGAGGGGAGACAGAGAGGGAGGGAGACGGAGAGGGGGGAGACGGAGAGAGGGAGACGGAGAGGGGAGGGAGACAGAGAGGGAGGGGGAGACAGAGAGGAGGGGAGACAGAGAGGGGAGGGGAGACAGAGAGAGGAGGGAGACAGAGAGGGAGGGGAGACAGAGGGAGGGGAGACAGAGAGGGAGAGGGAGACAGAGAGGGGAGGGAGACAGAGAGGGAGGGAGACAGAGAGGGAGACAGAGAGGGAGGAGAGGGAGACAGAGAGGGAGGGGAGACAGAGAGGGAGAGGGAGGCAGAGAGGAGAGGGGAGACAGAGAGGGAGGGGAGGAGACAGAGAGGGGAGGGAGAGGGAGACAGAGAGGGAGGGGAGACAGAGAGGGAGGGGAGACAGAGAGGGGAGGGGAGACAGAGAGGGGAGGGAGACAGAGAGGAGGGAGACAGAGAGGGAGGGAGACAGAGAGGGGAGGGAGACAGAGAGGGGAGGAGACAGAGAGGGAGAGAGACAGAGAGGGAGACAGGGAGACAGAGAGGGGGGGGGAGACAGAGAGGGAGGGAGGGACAGAGAGGGAGAGGGAGACAGAGAGGGGAGGGGAGACAGAGAGGGGAGGGAGACAGAGAGGGAGGGAGACAGAGAGGGAGGGAGACAGAGGGGAGGGGAGACAGAGAGGGAGGGAGACAGAGAGGGAGGGGAGACAGAGAGGGAGGGAGACAGAGAGGGGAGGGAGACAGAGAGGGGAGGGAGACAGAGAGGGGAGGGAGACAGAGAGGGAGAGGGAGACAGAGAGGGAGGGGAGACAGAGAGGGGAGGGAGACAGAGAGGGAGGGGAGACAGAGAGGGAGGGGAGACAGAGAGGGGAGGGAGACAGAGAGGGGAGGGAGACAGAGAGGGAAGGAGACAGAGAGGGGAGACAGACAGAGAGGGGAGGGAGACAGAGGGGGAGGGGAGACAGACAGAGAGAGACTATATTGGTTCATATTTATCAAAACAGACAAATGCTGTTTATCCTCCTGTCACTAGAGTGACAGTTGGTCCATTAAACAAATATCATCTTTCTGGTGATCGGACATAAATGTTCTTTCCTCAAAATGTAAGAATTCAGCTTTGAATATTATTTTGTAAGGTTTAAAAAAAATGTTTTACTTGGGTGAAAGAATGTCTTCCCTGGTACGGGACCTCCTGTGTGTGTGTGTGTGTGTGGGGGGGTCATTTGGTGGAATTATCGCAAAAGACACACCTTGCCCAGGTGGCCAGATCAAGGCAGCTCAGGACTCAGGACCCCACTTCTATTCACTCAAAAGTAAAAACACGACACAAGAAGAGAGTGTTCTAGCATCATCACTCGACAGAAACATTATTTCGTGTTGTTTTGGGGCGTGGAAGCTAAATAAAGGACTGCAGCAGAAACACTGAAACACTGAAAGACTGAAACATTGAAAGACTGAAACACTGAAACACTGAAACACTGAAAGACTGAAAGACTGAAACACTGAAAGACTGAAACACTGAAAGACTGAATTTAATTTAAATGTAGAACCCTAATATTGCACAAATGAATGTCATTTTAAAAATGACAGGCTTTTGTATATACAGTTTGATTTAAAAAAAAATATATATATATGTCTTTACAGGGTTAAATGGGTGTTTATAGAGTACAACATGTGCCTCAAAAGTAGCTACAATTCATATAGGCCCAATATTGCTATCTATATATACAGTGGGGCAAAAACAGTATTTAGTCAGCCACCAATTGTGCAAGTTCTCCCACTTAAAAAGATGAGAGAGGCCTGTAATTTTCATCATAGGTACACTTCAACTATGAGAGACAAAATGAGATTTTTTTCTCTCCAGAAAATCACATTGTAGGATTTTATGAATTTATTTGCTCTTAAACGCTAGTAAAACCAAATGCATGCTCTTCAACCATTCGCTGCCTGCACCCACACGCCTGGCTAGCATCATCACCCTGGACGGTCCCGACCTAGAATATGTGGACATTTATAAATACCTAAGTGTCTGGCTAGACTGTAAACTCTCCTTCCAGAGTCATATCCAGAGTCACATCTCCAATCCAAAATCAAATCTAGAATCGGCTTTCTATTCTGCAACAAAGCTTCTTTCACTCACGCCGCCAAACTTACCCTAGTAAAACTGACTATCCTACCGATCCTCGACTTCGGCGATGTCATCTACAAAATAGCTTCCAACACTCTACTCAGCAAACTGGATGCAGTCTATCACAGTGCCATCCGTTTTGTTACCAAATCACCTTATACCACCCACCACTGCAACCTGTATGCTCTAGTCGGCTGGCTCTTGCTACATATTGGTCGCCAGACCCACTGGCTCCAGGTCATCTATAAGTCTATGCTAGGTAAAGCTCCACCTTATCTCAGCTCACTGGTCACGATAACAACACCCACCCGTAGCACGCGCTCCAGCAGGTGTATCTCACTGATCATCCCCAAAGCCAACACCTCATTTGGCCTCCGTTCCGTCCGGTTCTCTGCTGCCAGTGACTGGAACGAATTGCAAAAATCACTGAAGTTTGAGACATTTATCTCCCTCACCAACTTTAAACATCTGCTATCTGAGCAGCTAACCGATCGCTGCAGCTGTACATAGCCCATCTGTAAATAGCCCACCCAATTTACCTACCTCATCCCCATACTGTTTTTATTTACTTTTCTGCTCTTTTGCACACCAGTATCTCTACTTGCACATCATCATCTGCTCATTTATCACTCCAGTGTTAATCTGCTAAATTGTAATTATTCGCTCCTATGACCTATTTATTGCCTACCTCCTCATGCCTTTTGCACATACTGTATATAGACTTTCTTTTTTTCTACTGTGTCATTGACTTGTTTATTGTGTTATTGGCTTGTTTATTGTTTACTCCATGTGTAACTCTGTGTTGTTGTCTGTGTCACACTGCTTTGCTTTATCTTGGCCAGGTCGCAGTTGTAAATGAGAACTTGTTCTCAACTAGCCTACCTGGTTAAATAAATACAAATGTACAACATTAACAATGTCTACACTGCATTTCTGATCCATTTTATGTTATTTTAACGGTGTGGGGGGGGGGGGGGGTCCGGCTCTGGCTGGGAGAGAGAGGGAGGCTGTATGAGTCCAATAGACTATAGTACAGTCACAGTCAGTGTGCCAACAGTGACCAGGTCTGAGGCGGGGAACGGGGGATTTATTTTTTTATATATTTTTATAGCCCTGCTCACGGGGAAAAAGAACAAGCTACGTGGAAATCAAGTAATTGAACCGATATCAGTCAATTAGTCGGCCCCCTCCACGACAACGCGCAGGAGGATCTCTAGAGAGAAATCTTATTAATCCACTTGAGAAATCAAGTCAAGAACTATGTTATACACAATGGATTATGGTCATTGTAGTTCATTACCACGTTATTCCGTTCCCAGTGGGGGGGCAGTTATTAAACAACTAATTTACTGATGTAGGTTGAATTAGTTCAACGGCCCGACGCGCCGTTTCAAATCATTCAATAGATCATTTAGCAGACGCTTTTATCCAAAGCGAAGTACAGTCATGCGCTCGTATATTTTATGTATGGAGAATCAAACCCACTATCCTTGCATTGTTTAATAATGTGTTTGTTTACAAAAACATTTAAAATAGCTACAACCCATGTAGCTAAACTCTCACTAGTCTAGTGATGGACGATTCAATCATTCATTGCAGGCGAGGCCTTCTTAGTTTGTTGATAACTAGCTAATACCACCGGCTGTGATATAGCCTACTGTACAGTACATTCAGACTCATAGAAAGCTAAGTGCTTAAATACAATGTTGTTTATAAAACGCAATAATATATTGCATCATCATTCCCAACACTCCACATGGGTGTACAGCAGGAAGGACAGAAAACGGGGAGTCGTTGCCAACTTGTCATTATCTAACAAATGAAAAAAACATAATGGCAAAACAAAATCTCTTAAGTACATTCTGTCACCATTTGAGTAAGCAACACTGGCGAACAGGCACAGTCAGGGCCAAGAGAGAAGAGCTTGTCGAGTCAGAATGTTACGCAATGTCAACACACAGAACATGAGGAATACGACTCACAAACCAGCCAGCATGAATATACAAGCGTACAAAGGAAGCCATACCCGAATAACTAGAACCGAGTTTGTCAAGTTGCTTAAATCCACATTATAGGCGTCCTAGTTGACTATCGTATCGTTATCAATGATACATTAGCTAAATAGGCTAACCATAATAGCTAATAAATAATAATAATAGCTGCTAACCAGATAAACATTTTCTCACCACACTACTAAAGATTGTGGCTTGAATCTACAACCCGACACTTACCGATCAGAGTCCAGGTTCAGGTAGAACCGGAGAGAAAGCGACAGATTGGACCTTTTTCCTCCAGGTTGTACGATACCGACTTTTGTGTGTTGTCCACCGTAAAAAAATAAAATAAAACTTGTGTTAACGTGTGTACAGAATAACAGGTCATTCGAGGTATTGGAAAATATATATATACTAAAGATTTCTTGGTATAAAAAAATAAACAAACCCCCCCCAACGAGTTAGATAATGAAAGTTCTCTATTCCCTCCTAGTCCGTTTCCAAAATGGCGGCTGTGAGACTTCACCCTCCTCCTGACAATCACCGGGCTAAATATGTCACAAAAAACATGCAAAAAAATAATAACTCTGTTAAAACTGAAAGGTGACAGTCAGACCTTAGTTCCAACCCGTATTATTAGTGTGCCCTTTTGGCCACAAGATTTTCCCTTGAATGGCCTTGTCGCTGTTTCCCACCGGTAGGGTGCTGAAGTTACCGTCCGCTATCCACCCACCCCCTCCGGAACCATCTAGTCAACCTCCGTAATCTGGGTTCCCACCGGGTGGGTGCTGAAGTTACCGTCCCCTATCCACCCACCCCCTCCGGAACCATCTAGTCAAGCTTCGCAATCTGGGTCCCCACCGGTAGGGCGGAGGAGGTGTGGTAGAGAGGGAACTCATAGTTGGTTATAATGACAGCATAGGCGAAATTGCAGCTGGTGGATGGGGGGGACATGCCCCCCCCCCCCCGAAAAAAAACATATGAACAATTGTCATAATCAATTGCAAAATGTGTAGAATTGTAGGAAATTAGCTTTAACTTTGCTGCCCCCCCCCCCCTGTAGACTGTAGAGATTGGTAAGAAATGGCACTTCTGTAGCCAAATATCTTATTCAGCCATTTTGTTTTGTTTTTAATCATTACATGACCTGGTACTATGGTGGATTGATTAGTTATACAGTTTAAATCCGTTATTTTTGCATTTCCCCCCTAAACTCAACCTTTACAGTAACTGTCTAGTTTTCTAGATTTCTATGAAATATGGTCTATAATTAATTACAATATGAGTGAAATCGTTTTAATTCCCCAAAATTGTAATTAAGTATGTTGAAAGCAGCTTTTCTGTGTTGGAATGGTGTGGGCGTATACCGGTCATTAAAAATATTCATGGGAGTAGACCGCTGATTGGCCGGCTCCACTTCCTCAGGAGGATAACGTCATCCTTTATGAGGAAGTAGAAAGCATTTTTTAAACGGTTTGTTTGAGATACAAATATTAGGTGTCCAACCCCCCCCCCTAACCCTTCTTACTATATATTTATTTCAACCAATCATATGTTACTTGTGTCAGTGCCAAGCATGTTGAGTACCCTTCCCTATAAGCATGTTGAGTACCCTTCCCTATAAGCATGTTGAGTACCCTTCCCTATATAAGCATGTTGAGTACCCTTCCCTATAAGCATGCTGAGTACCCTTCCCTATAAGCATGCTGAGTACCCTTCCCTATATAAGCATGTTGAGTACCCTTCCCTATAAGCATGCTGAGTACCCTTCCCTATAAGCATGTTGAGTACCCTTCCCTATAAGCATGCTGAGTACCCTTCCCTATAAGCATGTTGAGTACCCTTCCCTATATAAGCATGTTGAGTACCCTTCCCTATAAGCATGTTGAGTACCCTTCCCTATAAGCATGTTGAGTACCCTTCCCTATATAAGCATGTTGAGTACCCTTCCCTATAAGCATGCTGAGTACCCCTCCCTATAAGCATGTTGAGTACCCTTCCCTATAAGCATGTTGAGTACCCTTCCCTATAAGCATGTTGAGTACCCTTCCCTATAAGCATGCTGAGTACCCTTCCCTATAAGCATGTTGAGTACCCTTCCCTATAAGCATGTTGAGTACCCTTCCCTATAAGCATGTTGAGTACCCTTCCCTATAAGCATGCTGAGTACCCTTCCCTATAAGCATGCTGAGTACCCTTCCCTATAAGCATGTTGAGTACCCTTCCCTATAAGCATGCTGAGTACCCTTCCCTATAAGCATGTTGAGTACCCTTCCCTATAAGCATGTTGAGTACCCATCCCTATAAGCATGTTGAGTACCCTTCCCTATAAGCATGTTGAGTACCCTTCCCTATAAGCATGTTGAGTACCCTTCCCTATAAGCATGTTGAGTACCCTTCCCTATATAAGCATGTTGAGTACCCTTCCCTATAAGCATGTTGAGTACCCTTCCCTATAAGCATGTTGAGTACCCTTCCCTATATAAGCATGTTGAGTACCCTTCCCTATAAGCATGCTGAGTACCCCTCCCTATAAGCATGTTGAGTACCCTTCCCTATAAGCATGTTGAGTACCCTTCCCTATAAGCATGTTGAGTACCCTTCCCTATAAGCATGTTGAGTACCCTTCCCTATAAGCATGTTGAGTACCCTTCCCTATAAGCATGCTGAGTACCCTTCCCTATAAGCATGCTGACTACCCTTCCCTATAAGCATGTTGAGTACCCTTCCCTATAAGCATGCTGAGTACCCTTCCCTATAAGCATGTTGAGTACCCTTAGCTATAAGCATGTTGAGTACCCTTCCCTATAAGCATGTTGAGTACCCTTCCCTATAAGCATGTTGAGGACCCTTCCCTATAAGCATGTTGAGTACCCTTCCCTATAAGCATGTTGAGTACCCTTCCCTATAAGCATGTTGAGTACCCTTCCCTATAAGCATGTTGAGTACCCTTCCCTATAAGCATGTTGAGTACCCTTCCCTATAAGCATGCTGAGTACCCTTCCCTATAAGCATGTTGAGTACCCTTCCCTATAAGCATGTTGAGTACCCTTCCCTATAAGCATGTTGAGTACCCTTCCCTATAAGCATGTTGAGTACCCTTCCCTATATAAGCATGCTGAGTACCCTTCCCTATAAGCATGTTGAGTACCCTTCCCTATAAGCATGTTGAGTACCCTTCCCTATAAGCATGTTGAGTACCCTTCCCTATATAAGCATGTTGAGTACCCTTCCCTATAAGCATGTTGAGTACCCTTCCCTATATAAGCATGTTGAGTACCCTTCCCTATATAAGCATGTTGAGTACCCTTCCCTATAAGCATGCTGAGTACCCTTCCCTATACGCATGTTGAGTACCCTTCCCTATATAAGCATGTTGAGTACCCTTCCCTATAAGCATGCTGAGTACCCTTCCCTATATAAGCATGTTGAGTACCCTTCCCTATAAGCATGTTGAGTACCCTTCCCTATAAGCATGTTGAGTACCCTTCCCTATAAGCATGCTGAGTACCCTTCCCTATATAATTATGTTGAGTACCCTTCCCTATATAAGCATGTTGAGTACCCTTCCCTATAAGCATGCTGAGTACCCTTCCCTATAAGCATGTTGAGTACCCTTCCCTATAAGCATGTTGAGTACCCTTCCTATAAGCATGTTGAGTACCCTTCCCTATAAGCATGTTGAGTACCCTTCCCTATAAGCATGTTGAGTACCCTTCCCTATAAGCATGTTGAGTACCCTTCCCTATAAGCATGTTGAGTACCCTTCCCTATAAGCATGCTGAGTACCCTTCCCTATAAGCATGTTGAGTACCCTTCCCTATAAGCATGTTGAGTACCCTTCCCTATATAAGCATGTTGAGTACCCTTCCCTATAAGCATGTTGAGTACCCTTCCCTATATAAGCATGTTGAGTACCCTTCCCTATAAGCATGTTGAGTACCCTTCCCTATATAAGCATGCTGAGTACCCTTCCCTATAAGCATGTTGAGTACCCTTCCCTATAAGCATGCTGAGTACCCTTCCCTATAAGCATGTTGAGTACCCTTCCCTATAAGCATGTTGAGTACCCTTCCCTATAAGCATGCTGAGTACCCTTCCCTATAAGCATGTTGAGTACCCTTCCCTATAAGCATGTTGAGTACCCTTCCCTATATAAGCATGTTGAGTACCCTTCCCTATATAAGCATGTTGAGTACCCTTCCCTATAAGCATGCTGAGTACCCTTCCCTATACGCATGTTGAGTACCCTTCCCTATATAAGCATGTTGAGTACCCTTCCCTATAAGCATGCTGAGTACCCTTCCCTATATAAGCATGTTGAGTACCCTTCCCTATATAAGCATGTTGAGTACCCTTCCCTATAAGCATGTTGAGTACCCTTCCCTATGAGCATGTTGAGTACCCTTCCCTATAAGCATGCTGAGTACCCTTCCCTATATAATTATGTTGAGTACCCTTCCCTATATAAGCATGTTGAGTACCCTTCCCTATAAGCATGCTGAGTACCCTTCCCTATAAGCATGTTGAGTACCCTTCCCTATAAGCATGTTGAGTACCCTTCCCTATAAGCATGTTGAGTACCCTTCCCTATAAGCATGTTGAGTACCCTTCCCTATAAGCATGTTGAGTACCCTTCCCTATAAGCATGTTGAGTACCCTTCCCTATAAGCATGTTGAGTACCCTTCCCTATAAGCATGCTGAGTACCCTTCCCTATAAGCATGTTGAGTACCCTTCCCTATAAGCATGTTGAGTACCCTTCCCTATATAAGCATGTTGAGTACCCTTCCCTATAAGCATGTTGAGTACCCTTCCCTATAAGCATGTTGAGTACCCTTCCCTATAAGCATGTTGAGTACCCTTCCCTATATAAGCATGCTGAGTACCCTTCCCTATAAGCATGTTGAGTACCCTTCCCTATAAGCATGCTGAGTACCCTTCCCTATAAGCATGTTGAGTACCCTTCCCTATAAGCATGTTGAGTACCCTTCCCTATAAGCATGTTGAGTACCCTTCCCTATAAGCATGCTGAGTACCCTTCCCTATAAGCATGTTGAGTACCCTTCCCTATAAGCATGCTGAGTACCCTTCCCTATATAAGCATGTTGAGTACCCTTCCCTATAAGCATGTTGAGTACCCTTCCCTATAAGCATGTTGAGTACCCTTCCCTATAAGCATGCTGAGTACCCTTCCCTATAAGCATGTTGAGTACCCTTCCCTATAAGCATGTTGAGTACCCTTCCCTATAAGCATGCTGAGTACCCTTCCCTATAAGCATGTTGAGTACCCTTCCCTATAAGCATGTTGAGTACCCTTCCCTATATAAGCATGTTGAGTACCCTTCCCTATAAGCATGTTGAGTACCCTTCCCTATAAGCATGCTGAGTACCCTTCCCTATAAGCATGTTGAGTACCCTTCCCTATAAGCATGTTGAGTACCCTTCCCTATAAGCATGCTGAGTACCCTTCCCTATAAGCATGTTGAGTACCCTTCCCTATATAAGCATGTTGAGTACCCTTCCTATAAGCATGTTGAGTACCCTTCCCTATAAGCATGTTGAGTACCCTTCCCTATAAGCATGTTGAGTACCCTTCCCTATATAGCATGTTGAGTACCCTTCCCTATATAAGCATGTTGAGTACCCTTCCCTATAAGCATGCTGAGTACCCTTCCCTATATAAGTACCCTTCCCTATAAGCATGAGTACCTTCCCTATATAAGCATGTTGAGTACCCTTCCCTATAAGCATGCTGAGTACCCTTCCCTATATAAGCATGCTGAGTACCCTTCCCTATAAGCATGCTGAGTACCCTTCCCTATAAGCATGTTGAGTACCCTTCCCTATAAGCATGCTGAGTACCCTTCCCTATAAGCATGTTGAGTACCCTTCCCTATAAGCATGTTGAGTACCCTTCCCTATAAGCATGTTGAGTACCCTTCCCTATAAGCATGTTGAGTACCCTTCCCTATAAGCATGTTGAGTACCCTTCCCTATAAGCATGTTGAGTACCCTTCCCTATAAGCATGTTGAGTACCCTTCCCTATAAGCATGTTGAGTACCCTTCCCTATAAGCATGCTGAGT
>NC_088401.1:51818693-51843693 GCF_034236695.1 Oncorhynchus nerka
GCGAGGGAGACAGAGAGGAGAGAGATCTACATCATGATATTTATTACTATGACACTATTTACATATATTTACTAACGCTATTATTTTTACATATATACTACATATTTTTACTACACTAGCATATTTACACATATTTTTACTTACGTAATGACCATCGCATTATTTACTTTTATTACATACACACCTACACATTTACACATTTACACGCTATTTACACATACTTTACATATTATTACATATATTTTACATTTAACGCATTATTATTTAACATCACATATTTTTACATGCATTAACGCGATGCATATAATATCACATACTTATGTATATACACCGCATATTTATTTAATATTTACACATCACTATACATATTTACACTACATATTTACTTACATATTACACCGCACATTACTATTTACACCATTGTTTCATAATGTTACTTACACCACACATTATTACAATCTATTTACGCTACATGCACACGACATTATTTACGCCATTTACATCACATATTTATTACACACAACGTACATTATTTACTTACATATACACACATATTTACATATATATTTACGAACATATTACACACTTACACATTTTTACACGCATATTTATGATTTTGCTATTATGCATTAACCCGCATATTTATATTATTTTAACATCATATATTATGACATATTTTTATATATGAGGAGTGGGAGAGGGAGATCCGGAGGGAGTGGAGAGGGGAGACAGAGAGGGAGGGAGAGGACAACGAGAGGAACACGCATATTTTTATTATTATTTGCACACTACATATGACACCATATTATCAATATTATACACCATATTTACACCGCGTACATTTACACGCTATTTGTATGCATCGCACATATAAAGCATATTTTTAATATCGCTATTACGAATTACACGCTACATATTACTTTTACATCACTATTTACATAAATGCACATCGACATACTTATTTTATTATTTATCAACGCATATTTTTAATTATCATATCTACATACAAGTATTCATTATTATTACTTAACAATCACATATTTTACTTACATTTTATTCACATACATTATATTTTACTAAACGTCATATTATTTTTACTTTACTAACGCTATTATTATTACATTATTTAACATCACATATTTTGACATTTATTTTTATACGCATATTTATTATTACATCATTTATTTATTTATTATTTAATCACATTATTTACATTATTACATATTTATTTATTTACCATTATAATAATTTACACGTTATTTTTATATATTTACTACAAGATGATCGTATATTTTTACACATATTTATATATTTACACTATATATTTTATATTTATATTTACCATCATCATTTTACTATTTAATACTATTATTTTTTATTATTATTTATTAATCACATTATTACTTTATTAATAACACATACATTATTTTTACTACTAATGACACTACATATTTTTACTTATTTAATAACGCACATGCATATTATATCACTATATTACATTTACACACATATTTACATTCATATTATTAATACATACTATTTACTTATTATTTTTAACGATCAATATATTTTACTAACACACATTTATTTTTATTTTTAATAATACATATTTATATCTATTATTTACACACATATATTTACTAATCACTTATTATTTACTACACATTTAATACATCATATTTACATACTACATATTTACTTATTATTTTTATCACTATTATTTAACACTCACATATTATTATTTATTATTTACATCCATTATTTATATCATTATTTTTACATATTATTACATATTTTTATTATTATTTAATATACATTATTTTACTATTATTTTAATCTATTACTATTACTATACACATATTATATTATTATTATTTACATATTACATATTAATACACATATTATTCATCTACATTTCACACTATTTATTTTTATATTATTATTTAATACATTATTTATTACTATTTACTATTATTACGCATATTACACACATATTTACTTATTATTTACACTATATTATTTACATGCACATTATTTACTTTTACATTTATAATCTATTTATTATTATTATCACTACATTTTACTTACATGTTACATCAATCACATTTACTATTATTATTTACATCACATACTTATTATATTATTACATATTTACATACATCACATACACACGCTATTTATTATCTTATATCACATATTATTATATTACATACATTACATATTTATTACATCACATATTTATTACTATTATTATTAACTATTTACATCATATTTACATCACACATATTATTTACATATTTTACATATTTATCACATATTTACTACATTATTTATTTATTACATCACATTATTATTATTTATATCACATGTACATATACATATTATGACATTATTTTATTATTATTATTTATTAACTGCTATTATTATATTATTATTATTTACATACTATTATTTACACTATTATTTACACGCTATTTACATATTATTAATCATTACATATTATTACTTACATTTACACCATATATTTATTACATATTATTACACATATTTATTTCATATATTACACATATATTTACTATTATATATTATTATACATATTATTATTTACACATATTTTATATATTATTACACATTATTATTATCATATTATTTATTATTATTTTTACATCACATATTTACATATTTTTACACTATTATTTTTACATATTTATATTATTTTTAACATCATATTACATATTAATCACATATTTACATATTTACATCATATATTATTATATATTTACATCACATATATTTTATTTACTATTTATACCAAGCATATTATTTATCATTATTTACTATCACATTATTTTTATACATATTTTACACTACATTATATTATTTATTACATATTTATTACACATATTACTACTACATATTTACTACATTTATACTTAATATTATTATCATTATTTTTTACACATATATATTTAACATATTATTTACATCATATTTATTACATATTACGCATATATTATTATTATTTACACATATTTTTATCTATTATTTATTATTACATCATTTTTAACATTATTATATATTACACGTATTTTTACTTACATATTTACATACATATTTTTAGTTACATTATTACATTCATTATTTAATACATATTATTTTTACATCACGCTACTATTTATCATTTACACTATTTTTACATCACATTATTTATTACATATATCATTATTATTATTTACATCATTATTATCACATATTATTGCATATTTTACATACATATTATTTATTATTATTTAACATTATTTACATCACATATTTATTAATCATACACACATATTATTATTTATTAATATTAATGTACATATTACTTACATATTTTTACACATATTATTATTAATCATTATTATTCATTATTTTTTATTATTTACACTATTTACATATATATACTATATTATATACATACGCATACTTTACACATATTATTATTTTATTATTTTTACACTACATATTTGTACTATTTATATACATATTTATTACATTACATATTACACCATACTTACTATTATTTATCATTTATTACACATGCATACCATATTACCTATTCAACGCTATTATTTACTAACACATACTACATATTATTTAATCCGTTATTTACATCACTATTTAATTTTATTATTTGTCATATTTACATCACATATTTATTAATATTATATTACTTTACATTATCATTTATATATTATTCATTATTATTTAATTATTATTTACTTATTATTATTACTACACTCTATTATTATTTACTTTACATTTACTAATCATTATTTATTACATATTTTAATGCATATTTTTATTACATCATTATTTTATTTAATTAATATCCACATTCATTCATTATTTAATCTATTATGCATTACTACATCATTATTTCACTATTTATTGACTACTATTATTTTTATTATACCATGCATTATTTTTATCACCGTATTTATGTACATTTACACCTACATTTACATATTATTTTTACATCATTATTTACACGCATATTTACTATTCGTTATTTATTATCAGATGCACATCTATTATTTATTTACTATTTTTACAATCTTACATATTATTATTTACACATATTTTTACACGCTATTACTATTTATTTACATTCATCACCGCATATTTTTACTGTTTATTATTATTATTACCATATTTACTATTGCATATTTTTTTACACATCATACTGTTTACATTTACACCGCATATTACACTTCACATATTTACATAATTCGCATATTCGCCATTTTTTACGTTATTTATTATTACATCGCATATTTTTACATATTAGCATATTTACATAATCACATTTATTATTTACACATATTATCACGCATATTATTACACTACATATTATTACAGCGCATGCTTACACTTCATTATTTATTATTACATTTACGCACATTTACATATTTTTTACACATTGACCACGCATATTTACAATCACATATTCTTATTTAATATTTTTAACACATATTATTTACATATTTTTATGCATCACATATTTTTATTATATTACATATTTACACGTTATTTACTTACATCATTTCATATCACATATTTTTATTTATTACTATTACATCCATTATTTAATTACATATTTACTATCTACATATTTTTAACACATATTAATCTTATTACTATTATTTACACTATACGCTACATCATATTTACACCCGCATATTTTTACTATCACATATTTGCTTACATTTAATACCTATTATGACACGTTTCAACAGATGCACGCTCATTACAATCGAGCACATTAATCGCTATTATTTTTACTTTAGCATATTTACACTCACATATTATTACTTTACATTTTTTAACGTTATTGACATGTCTACTAATCGCATATTTTACTTTACATAATAACTCCACATTATTAACTGCATATTTATTATTATTTAATAAGTACACACATTTAATAATTATTATTAATTACATACATATTAATTAAAAATTTTGACACCACATTATTTATTGATATTTTTACACTATTTACATATATTTACATCACATATTTACATATTATTAACACATATTTTTGTTTACATTTCTTATCCATACTTACCAACAGCATTATTTTTACTTTTACATTTACACGTATTTACATATTTTACACGCACATATTTAATATTTTTAATAATCATATTACTTACTTCTTAATATGCACACGCATATTTTACATATCACCACATATTTACTTGTTATTTATCCCGTATTTTTATTTATTATTTACACTGTTATTTTTACATTATTTTCTACACGTTATTTCATTTTTACAATGCATTAACGATATTTTTACTTTTATTAAATCATTAATCGCTATTTTTATATTTTTATTATTTACCACTGCCATTATTTACATTATTTTTTACTGACTACATATTTACATATTTAACACTAGCATATTTCATTGTCATATTTACTATTACATATTTTTTACTTTTATTATTTAACGCTATTTACCATCACATTATTTATTTATTTAATAATCGCTATTATTTATTTTTATTTACACCGCATGCACATTTGACACGCACATTTACGCCTATTACACCACATTTACTTATTAATATTATTATTTTATTTACATTTAATCCATTTACTAACGCTTAATATTTTTATTTTATATATTTTTACACGCATATTTTTTACATATTATTTTAATAATCTGTGACTATTTACTTACTATTTTTTACACCTACATATTTACACATATTTTTAACGTTATGTACATCGCTATTACTATTTATTGACATCCACATCAAGATGACAGACACCTAACGCATGCATACACTACATATTTATTATTTATTATTTACTAGCATACATCAAGACATTATATTTAACGGTTATTTACAGACACAGATATATTTACGCACACCGCTACTATATTACACTACTATTGTCACATATATTTTTAACCCGTATATTTACTTATATAATTTAAGACGCTCAGACATTTATTTATTATTTACACGACGCATTATTTACATCAAGTATTTTTACATATATGACACATTTACATCAGCATACACTCACATTTATGACATTTATACTGGCAAGACATCACACATTTTTACATCAAGATATTTACTACACCACACATATTATTACACGCATATTTTTACACTTGATACGTCTATTACTTATTTATTATTTTTACACAAGCTATTTACTTTTACATTACATTAACGCTATTGATATTTACACTACATATTTTTTTTTGTTTACATTTACACGGGCATGTTCACATATTTACTACATCGCATATTGTTACTACATTACACGCATATTTATTTTTGCATATTTAATAATGCTGATATTTATTTTTAATATTTTTAACCCATATTTATTATTTGACACTATATTTTTATTATTAACTTGACATATGTATGCACTCTGATGCCACATCTACATTCGTTTTACATATTTTTACACCGCACATTATTTACTTCTATTATTTATTAATCACATATTTACTATATATTATTACTTTTACATATGATTTACCACTACATATTTTTTACCACATGCCACAGCATATTTTTATTTCATTATTTACTAACTGCATATTTTTACTATTATTATTACATATTTACTTACACTAGCATATCTTATTATTATTTACACTCACATATTTACATTATTGTATGCACATCAAGACATCTTTATTTACATATTTACACTACATATTTATTTGTCATATTTTTACATCACATATTTTTATTTATTATTATTAACACATTTACATTTTTATTTTACATACACATTAATGTCTATTTTTAATATTTACTACTACACCATATTTTTACACATTTATTACATCGCATATTTACTTTATTATTTTATTGTTATTATTTACACGCTATTTTACAACGCATATTTTTACATATATATTATTTACACGCACATTTTATTCACTCTACACGCTATTTTTACTAATGTTATTTACACTGTATGCATACTTTACTTATGCATATCATATATGATATATATATACGCGTATGCATATATATGACTATATATGATACAGAGGAGTGGAGGAGGGGAGACAAGAGGAGACAGAGAGGAGGGAGAGGAAACCCAGAGGAGGAGAGGGAGACAGAGAGGGAGACAGAGAGGAGAGAGAGGGAGACAGAGAGGAGAGAGTTATCTTATTATTATTTTTACACGTGATACATCACATATTTTTACTTATTATTTAACCGACATCATTACATCGTACATTTACACATTATTTTAAAACATATTTTTACACTCAGCATATTTAATAATCACATATTCACTCACATTGCCATTAGACGCACATTATTTACTTTTATTTACATCGTATGCATATTCACACTCATTCCATATTACATATTTTTTTAATCTACACATTTACACTATTATTTACACTTACTATTTTTACATATTTAATACATCCATTACTCACATTACTTACATCACATTTACACACGCATTATATACATTTATTATTTACACTTGGCTATTTAATGGTACGCTTAATGCCAAGACCATTTTTACATTATTATTTTACTAATCGCTATTATTGACTATTATTTGGTCAATCATATTTTTACACTATATTTTTATTTTTACTGTACCATTAACGCGATATTTACATATTTAATAATTATTTCATTTTTACATTTTTTACACTACATTATTTTATTTTTATTATTTACTATTATTTTTACTATCACACATTTCTTATTATTATTTTTAATATCACATTTTTATTATTATTTACGTCCAATGACGCCAACATTTTATTACATATTTACACGCTGACATTTATTATTGATGATCACAGCATTAACGCATATTTTTATTATTATTATTACACGCATATTTAACGCATATTTTTGTATTTTATTTACATATTATTTATTTAATGTCCAAGTGGTTATTTTTTATTAACGATATTATTTACATATTATTAACCTACATTTTACTACATATTTTTACATACACATATTTTTATTTGACATTGCTTTTATCTATTATTATTTATTAACATATTTTTACACATACGTCACATTATTATATTTTAATAATCACACTATTTACTGTCCGTCACATATTTTTACTATTACATTGTCCACTATTTTTACACATATTACGTCACGCTATTATTTTTACATATTTATTACACACATTATTTATTATCTTATTTTTACACTACCAACTGCTATTTATATTTACATTTACACACTCATTTAATTTACATCGATTTTTACATTATTATTTTTACTGCCACATTGACATATTTATTACACTATGATCATATTTATTAATGTCTACCATATTTATTTATCGCCATTTACATTGATTATTTTACACGTTATTATTTACATATTTACGTCCCACATTTACACTACTTCAAGATACTATGACACACATCATTTACACATTTACATATTACACACCGCATTTACATATTTTTCACACCACATATTTAATACCTACTATTTACATAACCATAAGTCCATGACATTTATTACGTCATTATTACTATTTTTACTATCACATATTTACACATTATTAATAATCATACACACATTTACTATCGAACCACATTACACACACCATTTCTTCATTACATTTCATTATATACGTCTTACTATTTCACACTATATTACGTCCACATCATATATTTTTAATATATTCACATATTTTACGTCCGTCCGGTTTACATACTATGTCCACATCATTTTTTACCACCATATTTTTACTACACGTCGTCAAACATATTTACATATTTTTACACACAGCGTCCACATATTGATGCATATCGTCCGCTATTACATCTTAATAATTATTATCTTTACATATTTACGTCCCATATTTACGCCACATTACTTACTACATATTTTTATATAATTCTACATATTTTTACTATTACTTAATAAGTCCACATTATCAACTGCATATTTATTATTATTTAATAATGTCCATACATTTAATAATTGTCATTATTTACATACATATTAATTACATATTTTTACTACGTTATTACAATTACATTATTTTTTTGGTCTACATCGCTATTTATTCACATTACTATTGATGGCACCGCATATTACATACACATTATTTACTTTGGTCTACATTATTAACATCATGTATGCATCTACATATTACCTATTTTTTACTATCGCATATTTATCTTACATAATAATCGCTATTATTTACACTTACATATTTTTATTTATCATTTATCGTCCATATTATTATTGATGCATCTACACATATTATTTTACACACTCACATTTACACATATTTTTACCCACACACATTATTGACTATTATTAATCTTCCACATTATTATTGACACGTATTTGATGCCCACATTGCACATACGTATTTACCCTACCCACATGCACATACACGTCATATTAATACACATACATTATTACATTCCACACATTACATATTTACACTCTAGCATATTACACATTATCGCTATTTATCTTACATACATACATATTATTATTTACACTACATATTATTATTATTATTAACGCTATTATTTATTCACCATAATATTATTATTATTTGGCTCCACATATGTATCTTACATACGTACCCACATATTTATCTAAGACATACATATTTACATTCACATATTATTATTTCCACATATTATTATTATTATTTACACTTACATATTATTTATCTATTATTATATTATATTATTTATTATTTACTACCATTACACATATATTATATACACATATTATTACCATTCATTAACTACTATTATTATCTATTATTTACATATACATCACATTATTTACTACTTATTATTTATTACTACATCACATATTATACTTATTATTATTTATATACATCACATATTACTATTATTATTTACTATTACTTACATATTATTATTTACACGCTCTATTATTTACACATATTTACATATATTTATTCATTATTATCATATTTATTATTTATCGCTAACATATTTTATTGACTACATATTATTACATTATTATTCACATATTATTTACACTCATATTTATTATTTATATTTAATAATCACATCTATTGACACATATTTTTAATCTTATTATTTATTAATAATCATATTTATATTTTTATTATTTACACATACATTATTACTTTTACTATATTACACTACATATTACTACATATTATTAATCTACATTATATTATTATTATTCACATATACATATTTATTCACATAATATTTACATATTTAATGATCATACATATTTTTATTATTAATTACATCACATATTCATTATATTATCATTAATATTATTTACTACATCACATATATTATTATGCATTATATTACATTATTATCTATTATATTATTTACATCATATTTACACATATTATTATATTTATTATTTATTACATGCATATTACTTATTATTATTATATTAACCTATTATTTATTATTTAACATCTATTATTATATATTACATATATCTACACTAAGATATTTATGAGACACACACATATTTTAATATATATCACACTACATATTTTTATTATTACATATTTACGACAATGCATTACATATACAATATTATTTTATTACGACTTATTATTTATTACATTATTTTTAAATTTATTATAGAGTGGATATATATATGAGAGAGACAGAGAGAGATGTATATGAGGGAGACAAGAGATAATATATTGTTTTATCTTTATTCCACCTTTATTTAACCAGGTAGGAGAGAGGGAGAACAAGTTCTCATTTACAATTGCGAGGCCAAGATAAAGCAAAGCAGTTCGACAGATACAAGACACAGATTTACACATGGAGAAAACAGGGATACAAAGGGGGAGAGAGAGGACAGTATAAACAAGTCAATATACAGGGAGACAAATTAGGTGAGAAGAGGGAGGGAGAGGCAGAAAAGGCCATGGTGGCAAAGAGGGAGACAGAGCAAGTAAAACACTGGAAGAGAGAGGAGACAGAAGGGAGAGAGAGAAAGAAATACATATTATTTCACATATCATATATATTATTTACATATTATTATTACACTAAGTCATTATTATATTATTATTTAATATCACATTTACATTAATCACTATCATTCACATATTTTTATATAATCATTTATTATTTTACTATTATATATTTAATACATCTACATTATACATATTATTATATTACTATAGCATATTTACCACACTACATATATTTACTATTATTATTATCTTACATTACTATTACATACACATTTTTACTTATTACTATTATTTATTATTACATATTATTACATTATTATTTTTACTTGATATCTACATTATCAATTACGCCATTATTATTTACATGATCATACTATTACCATTATTTGTACACATTTATATCACATATTATTTATAACGTACATTTACTTTATTATTTTTATCACTAAGATGCATATTTACACTATTTATTTATTTTTAATATTTATTACTATCTATTATTACTTAATATTATTTATCATCACATATTATTTCATATATTTCATAATCGGCTATTTATTATTATTTATTACATAATCACATATTTATTATTTACATTATTATTTTTACATATTTATTACTATTATTTATTTACACATATCATATTTATTACATACATATTAATTTATTTTATTACATATCATTTATATATTATTTATATTTATTATTATTTACATTACTATATTTATTACATATTATTATTATTATATTTATTATATATTTATCATATTATTTATTACTATTTACATTATTTATTATTTACTATATTTATTTATACTACATATTTAATTATTTATTACATTATTTTTACACATTACATCTATTTACATATTTTTACATCTATATTTATCTACATATTATTACATTATTATTATTATTATTTACATGCATATTATTATCCGTACATATTATTATATCATTATTATATTACATATTATTTACATTTATTATTTACTATCACATATTATTTATTATTATTTATTAGATAATAATCATTGATGTATACAGAGAAGAGAGTCCCAAGAATTGAACCCTTTTACTCTACAGAGACTGCCAGAGGTCCGGACAGCAGACCCTCCGCTTTGACACTGAACCTATCAGAGAAGTAGTTGGTGAACCAGGGCGAGGCAATCATTTGAGAAACTAAGGCTGTTTAGTCTGCCAAGGATGTGGTGATTGACAGAGTCGAAACCCTTGGCCAGATCAATGAATTTACGGCTGCACAGTAATGTTTATCGATGGCAAGATATCGAGACCTTGAGCGGGCTGAGGTGCACCTGAGACAGCTCAGGGAGACAGAGGGAGAGCAGAGAAGGTATGGTGAGATTCAGAGGGGGAATCTGTTTGGACAGAGAGGAGACCTTAGAAAGGCAGGGAGGGATAGGAGATAGAGAGGTAGACAGTTTGGGTCAAGAGTGTCCCGAGAGGCCTTTGAAGAGAGGGAGACAGAGCTGCTTTCCAATCTTTGGGAATCTCAGAGAGGAGAGAGAGGAGACAGAGAGGGAGAGTAATATGGGTGGCAGAGAGGGAGATCATTTTAGAAAGAAAGGGTCCAGGGATTGTCTAGCCCGGCTATATTTCCAGATTTGCAGCTCTTCAGAACACCTGAATGGATTTGGGAGAAGGAGAAATGGGGAAGGCTTGGGCAGTATTTGTTGGGGGTGCAGTGCTGTTGACCGGTAGGAGTAGCCAGGTCGAGCTACTAATCAAATGCTTATTGAAATTCCCAATTATGGTGGATTTATCAGTGGCGAGACAGTGTTTCCTATCTCAGCGCAGCTGGGCAGTCAGAGGTGTTCTTATTCTCCATGGACTTTACAATGTCCCAGAACTTTTTGAGTTAGTGTTGCAGGAAGCAAATTTCTGCTTGAAAGCCATTTGGCTTTTCAACTGCCTTGTATAATGGTTTAGCTTCTGAACAGATGCATTTACATCCCGATTGACCCGATGTTACGTTCAAATTGTTTATTATTTCACCTGGATAGTAGGACAGAACTCTGCAGGCTATTTTTAGTAGATTACAACACCGCCCCCTTTGGCAGTTCTATCTTCTCTGAAAATTATTTACATAGAGTTTGGAATGAAAATTTCAGAGATTTTGAGTGGTCTTCCTACCAGGATTCAGAGAGTGAGAAGATCAGAGGGTTGGCAGAGTGTGGTAAAGACAGAGAATAGAGACAAACTTAGAGAGAGGAGGGAATGTTAGACATGCAGGGAATCAAGGCTATTAAGGTTACAGAGAGGGAGGGAGAGGGAGACAGAGGGGAGACAGAGAGGGAGAGAGAGGGAGACAGAGGGAGGAGAGAGGGAGACAGAGGGAGGGAGAGGGAGACAGAGAGGGGAGAGAGGGAGACAGACAGGGAGGGAGAGGAGACAGAGAGGGAGACAGAGAGAGAGGGAGACAGAGAGGGAGACAGAGAGGGAGAGAGAGGGAGACAAGAGAGGAGACAGAGAGGGAGGGAGAGGGAGACAGAGAGGGAGGGAGTGTACATATATTTAATACATATTTTTACACGTTATTATTTCACATCATATTTGCCACTCATTATTTTTGTTTTATTATTTCTACACGCATATTTACTACATATTTAACATTATTTGACATCACATTATGTATTTCTTATTATTTTTACACCGCTATTATTTACATATTTTTTTACACATCACATATTTTTACATATATTTTTTACACGCTATTATTTACACGTTATTTTTACACGTTATTATTTATTTTTATTATATTGTCCATATTTTTATTTATTTTTAAACGCTGACATTTCTTGCCATTTTTACACCGCACATTCTTGCCATTTTTACACCTAGCACATTACTTTTATATTTAATCCATTATTTTTTATTTTTACACCGCATTATTTTTAATAATATTTAATACCTAAGCATATTACATTTACATATTTTTGTCATTATTATTATTTACACGCTATTATTTACACCGCATATTTTTACACTCATTTCATCACATTTATTAATCACATATTTCTTATTATGATGACATGTTGACATTTTATCCACATGTATTATTATTTCTTAACGCTATTATTTTTTACCATCATTATTTACAATCAAGACATTTACTTATTATTTACTAATCAGCATTACTTACTTCATTATTTCAATAATCTACATTATTACTATTTGCATTAAACGACATCACATATTTATTATTACATATTTACACATATTTAATAATCATATTATTTTTACATCAAGACATTTATTATTTTTATTTATTAAATGACACCGCATGATGACATGGTTACTACATATGATATATATACGTTATATGCATATATATATGGATGATATATATATATATTTATTATATTATCAGAGAGGAGACCGAGATAAGGAGGAGACAGAGGGGAGAGAGAGGGAGACAGAGAGGGAGGGAGAGGGAGACAGAGAGGGAGGGGAGAGGGAGACAGAGAGGGAGAGAGGAGACAGAGAGGAGGGAGAGGGAGACAGAGAGGGAGGGAGAGTTTACACTATATATTTATTTATTATTTACTAATCGCATTATTTACGATATTATTTTTAACTACATATTTTTACACACTATTTAATCATATTTAATCTATATTTATCACATCCGCCACATTCTTACGTCACATATTTTTATTACGTCATATTTTAACGCTATTATTTACATTATTTAATCGGCATATTTTTTAACTACATATTTAATCGTCTATTATTTACTTTTATTATTTACATCACATATTTATTTACTTACATGTTAATAACGCTATTACATATTTACATCGCATATTTATCATCTATTTTATAATCACATTATTTTATATTATATTTAACTCAGCATATTTATTTATTATCACCACATTTATTTATTATTTTTAATAATCACATATTTTTATTTTTATTATTTATTATTGATTATTATTTTTATTACATTATCACTCATATTTATTTTTTAATCTATTTTTAATAATTATTTTTAATATGATATTTAATCTATTATTTTTACACATATTTATCTACATACTAATCACATATTTAATTGGTATTATTTTTACATCACTATTTTATTTACACCATTTATTTAATATTTACACCGCTTATTATTTACTTACAGCACAGAGAGGAGACCGAGAGGGAGGAGAGGAGACAGAGAGGAGGGAGAGAGGGACACAGAGAGGGAGAGAGAGGGACACAGAGAGGAGAGAGAGATACATGAGAGGGGAGACAGAGAGGGAGACAGAGGTAGACAGAGGGAGGAGAGGGAGACAGAGAGGAGTGAGGGAGACAGAGAGGGAGAGAGAGGAAGAGAGAGGAGACAGCGAGGAGACAGATAAAGACAGATGATGAGATATAGACAGAGAGGAGAGAGGACAAGAGTGCAGACACAGAGGAGGGAGGGAGAAGGAGACAGAGAGGGAGAGAGGGAGAGGGAGAGGGAGACAGAGAGGGAGGGAGGAGACAGAGAGGAGAGAAAGGAGACAGAGAGAGAGGGAAAGGAGGGAGACAGAAAGGAAAGAGGGAGACAGAGAGGGAGAGAGAGGGAGACAGGAGAGAGAGAGGGGGAGAGAGGGAGAGAGAGAGGAGATAGAGAGAAGACAGAGAGGGAGACAGAGAGTGAGACAGGGATTTTTTAGACAGAGAGGGAGGGATTAGAGAGAGGGAGAGAGAGAGTGGATTTACAGAGTTTTAGACTAGAGGGACAGAGAGGAGACAGATTAGGGAGAGGGGAGACAGAGAGGGGAGACAGAGATTAGGGAGAGGGAGACCGAGAGGGAGGGAGAGGGGAGACAGAGAGGGAGACACAGAGGAGAGAGAGGAGACAGAGAGGAGAGAGAGATGGAGAGTGAGAGCTAATACATATCATATTATTTATTTAATATTTTTACACCGCATATTTTTATTATTGTCATATTTTCTTAATGCATATTTTTACACGTAGATAGACGCACATTTACGTACCATTAATCGCTATTATTACTATCACATATTTTTAACGCTATTTACCATTGTCCGACATATTTTACATTTACCAACGCCATATATTTACTATTTGACGTTACGTCCATAATCGAGCATCATATTTACGTTTAAAAACGCTGTCCATTCGCATAATACGTCATATTTAATACATACAACCGCATATTTAATTATTATTTTTACACTATGCTTTTTATTTTTATTATTTATAATAATTATTTATTATTATTATTTTTAATCTTATTCCATCTTATTATTTAATTTATTATTTTTTATCTTATTATTCCATCTTATTATTTAATATTCCATCTTATATTACTTTTTAACTTACTATTGCTTTAATCTTATTGGTCTTAATATTCTAATCTTTGTTTATTTTTAATCTTATTATAATCTTATTATTCCAACCTTATTATTTTTTAACTTTAATAATATTTTTAATCTTATTATTATTTAATTATTCTATCTTTATTATTTATTTTAATCTTACAGATTTTAAGAGGGAGGGAGAGGGAGAATCTTAGGGAGACAGAGAGAGGGAGGGAGAGGGAGATTTTTTAGGGAGGGAGAGGGAGACAGAGAGGGAGGGAGAGGGCAGACAGATTAGGGGAATCTTAAGACAGAGAGGGAGAGAGAGATGGAGAGAGAGGGAGACAGAGGTAGACAGAGAGGGAGGGAGAGGGAGATAGAGAGGGAGTGAGAGGGAGACAGAGAGGGAGAGAGAGAGGAAGAGAGAGGGAGACAGAGAGGGAGATACAGATTAGACAGATTCCAGGGAGAGGGATTTAGGAGAGAGATTACATATTTTAAGACAGAGATTTTACCTTTAGGGAGACAGAGATTAGAGAGGGAGAGACATTTTTAGAGAGAGGGAGACAGAGAGGAGGGAGGGAGACAGAGAGGAGGAGAGGGAGATTTAGAGGATTAGAGGGAGACAGAGAGAGAGGGAAGAGGGAGACAGAGAGGGAAAGAGATATTTACACATTTAGAGGGACCAGAGATGATAACAAGAGAGGGGAGGGAGACAGAGGGATTTCTAGAGGGAGACAGAGAGGGGAGAGAGGGATTTAGAGGGAGAGGAGAGAGGGAGACAGAGAGGGAGACAGAGAGGGAGACCGAGAGGGAGGGAGAGGGGAGAGAGAGGAGGGAGAGAGAGAGGGATACAGAGGGGGAGGGAGGGAGAGGGAGACAGAGAGGAGGGAGAGGGAGACAGAGAGGGAGAGAGAGGGAGACAGAGAGGGAGAGGGGAGACAGAGGGAGGGAGAGGGAGACAGAGAGGGAGAGAGGGAGACAGAGAGGAGAGAGGGAGAGAGAGAGAGTTTTAGATTAGAGAGAGGGGATACAGAGGGGAGAGAGGGACAGAGAGTTTTAGACACAGAGGGAGACAGATTTTTTAGAGGGAGACAGAGAGGGAGGGAGAGGGAGACAGAGAGGAGGGAGAAGTACTTCACATATTTATTTACATTTATTACATTACTTGCATATTTTTGTACTCATATAATTAAGCATTATTTAAACATATATTTTTATTATTTTTACACCCATATTTTTACTATTTTTAATTTATTTTTAATATTACTACATATTTATTATCTTATTATTTTTATTATTCACATATTTTTATTTTTATTATTTTTACACTTATTATTTACAATATTATTTACATCTATTATTTACATATTTACATACTATTGCTTTAACATATTTATTATTATTATTTATATACTACACATATTATTCGATACTCTACATATTATTATTATTTTACTTATTTATGATTCCATATTTTTACATATATTACTTATTTAATCATTTAATCATTACTATTTATTTTACATTATTTTTACTAATGCATATTTACATATATTTATTTACATATTAATATATTTAATTATTACTTTTACTTATTATTTATTATTTTTAATCACTATTTATTTATTATTAGGGACACGGAGAGGGACAGAGAGGGAGAGAGAGGGAGATAGAGAGGGAGAGATTGAGGGAGAGAGAGGGAGACAGAGAGGGAGACAGAGAGGGAGACAGAGAGATTATTAGGGGGAGAGAGAGGGACAGAGAGGGGAGACAGAGATTTTTAGAGGGAGACAGAGGAGAGAGAAGGAGACAGAGAGGAGGGAGGGAGACAGAGAGGGAGAGAGAGGGAGACAGAGAGGGAGAGAGAGAGAGACAGAGAGGGAGACAGAGAGGAGAGAGGAGGAGAAGGAGACAGAGAGGGAGGGAGAGGGAGGACAGAGAGGAGAGAGAGGGAGACAGAGTATTACATATTTATTACATATTTTACATATTATTTGCATACATGACCATACTACGCATTTATTGCTTATTTTTATTATTTTACAACACATTTACATATATTTACACGCCATTACTTACTTTTACATGCACACGCCACATATTTATTATTTTCACACCATATTATTATTATAATACACGCTACATTTATTTATTTACTATTTTTAATCACATATTTATTATTTGTTTAATCTTATATTTACATCATATATTTATTACATCATATTATTATTACATTACGATCATATATATTATTTAATTTTATTATTTAATTATATTATATTATATTATTATTATTTACATTATTACTTTATTACAACACTATTATTTATTTACTTATTGTCGCATATCGTCATATTTTTATATTGAGATCGATTATTAACTTATTATATTCATTATTTAATATTATTAACGCATACTTATTATTACTAACACCATATTGTTATTTATCTTATTAATACATATTATTATTTCACACCTTGTTTATTATTTACTCATATTATTTTATACATCATATATTACTTATTAATCATATACATTTAATATTATTTTACATTATATTTATTATTTAATCACATATTTACAATTACATATTTTTACTTTTATTATTTAATATTATTACTTTATTATATTAATCATACATATTTTTATTATTAGAGAGGAGGGCGAGGGAGACAGAGAGGACGGAGAGGAGACAGAGAGGAGAGAGAGGGAGAGGGAGACAGAGAGGATTGGAGAGGGAGACAGATTCCTAATCTGAGAGAGAGGAGACTGAGATTAGACAGAGAGGAGAGAGAGGAGACAGAGAGGAGGGAGAGGGAGACAGAGAGGAGGAGGGACAGAGAGGAGGAGAGGGATTTAAAGGAGACCTTAGGGATAGAGAGGGACAGAGATTTTTAGAGGAGGAGAGGGAGACAAAGAGGAGGACAGAGAGGGACAGAGAGGGAGACAGAGGGAGGGAGAGGGACAGAGAGGGAGACAGAGAGGGGAGGGAGAGGAGACAGAGAGGGAGTGAGAGGAGACAGAGAGGGAGGGAGAGGGAGACAGAGAGGGAGAGAGGGAGACAGAGAGGGAGGGAGAATTTTTACAGAGAGGGAGACAGAGGAGACAGAGAGGGAGAGAAGGGAGATAGAGAGGGATTTAGAGGGAGACAGAGAGGGGAGGGAGAGGGCTAGACAGAGAGGATTTTTAGATCTTATTATTAGACAGAGAGGAGACAGAGAGGGAGAGAGATTTTACAGAGAGGAGACAGAGAGAGACTTTTATTTTTTAGACAGAGAGGGAGAGAGGGATATTTTTGAGAGAGGGAGAGCAGAGAGGAGACAGAGGAGACAGAGAGGGAGGAGAGGGAGACCGAGAGGAGGAGAGGGAGACAGATTTTTAGAGGAAAGAGGGCACACTTATTTTTTTACTATTATTATTTACACATATTTTAATCTTATTATTTTTACACGCCATTAATCTTATTAATATTTTTACACACATATTTTTAATCTTTATTATTTTTAATAATAATATTATTAATATTATTATTCCATTTTTACACGCTTGTTTTTAATCTTATTAATATTTTACTTCTACATATTATTTTTAATCTTATTATTTTTAATATTTACTAATCGCCATTATTTTTATTTACTTTTAATATTCCGTTCATTATTTTAATTCTATTATTATTTTTTAATCTATATTTTTTACACCAACGCATTTACTTATTATTTACACCTACATATTTACTATTATTTACACGTACAACCTTATTAATATTATTCACTCAATACATTTAACGCCGTTATTTAATAATCAAGATGCTACACCTAACGACATATTTTTATTATTTACCACCCACACATTACACATTTTACATATTTATTATTTATCACCGGCGATCACACATCTTTAACGCGATGATATTTAACGTTATTTTTACATGCACACTACATATTATTGCATTTTTTACTAATTTCAGCATAATTATTTATTATTAATCATTTAGACGCTTATTACTTTTATATCAAGATATTTTACACAACTATTATTGATCACATTATTATTTACACATCACATATTTTTATTTGCATTTACACGCATATTTCTTATTTATTACACCGTAACATATTACTATTACATTAATTCGTTTCCACTTTAACTATTATTATTTACACCGTCATTATTTTTGACACATTTTAGGGAGAGGGATGACAGAGAATCAGGGAGAACGTCTTTTTAAGAGATTTATTTTTTTTTAATCACATTTTATTATTTTTTAGAGAAAGGGATTTTTAGAAAGGAGAGAGATTTTTACATTTAGAGGGAGACACAATATTTTTAGAGACGGATATTTTTAGAGGAGCACAGAGAGGGATTTTTTAGACGAGATTTTTTTATTATTTTTAACTAGGGATTATTTTTAATCAGGAGGAGAGGGACATTTTAGGAGACAGAGAGGGAGAGAGAGGGAGGAGAGGGACAGAGAGGTAGACAGAGAGGGAGGGAGAGGGAGACAGAGGGAGGGAGAGAGGGAGAGAGAGGGGAGAGAGAGGGAGGGAGAAGGAGAGTTATAGAGGGACAGAGAGGGAGGGAGAGGGAGACAGAGAGGGAGGGAGAGGGAGACAGAGAGGGAGAGAGAGGGACAGAGAGGGAGACCGAGAGGGAGGGAGATAGACAGAGTGAGGACAGAGGTAGAGAGGGAGAGAGAGGGAGACAGAGAGAGGGAGAGAGATGGGACAGAGGGAGACAGAGAGGGAGACAGAAGGAGACAGAGAGGGAGAGAGAGGGAGACAGAGAGGGAGTGGGAGAGGGAGACAGAGAGGGAGGGAGAGGAAGAGAGGGAGACAGAGAGGGAGAGAGGGAGACAGAGAGGGAGAGAGGGAGACAGAGAGGGAGAGAGGGACAGAGAGGGAGACAGAGAGGGAGAGAGGGAGAAACCGAGAGAGGGGAGACAGAGAGGGAGAGAGAGACAGAGAGGAGACAGAGAGGGAGGGAGGGAGAGAGAGAGGAGAGGGAGAAACCAGAGAGAGGAGACAGAGAGTGGAGAGAGAGAGAGACCGAGAGGGGAGGCAGAGAGGGAGAGAGAGACAGAGAGGGAGAGAGAGGAGAGAGAAAGGAGAGAGGGAGACAGAGAGGAGAGAGAGAGAAACAGAGAGAGGGACAGAGAGTGGGAGAAACAGAAACAGGGAGAGAGAGAGAGAAACAGAGAGAGGGAGAGAGAGATTTAATAACTTACTTATTATTATTACACTAACCTGTATTATTCGCTATTAACATTTTTCTCATTATTACTAACGCTATATTATTGATACACATATTTTACATAACGCTATTACTTATTACCACGTTATACACACATTTACACCGCACACTTATTGTTATTTTTACACGCATCATTTACTACTATTATTAATGTCGCCATTATTTTTACGCACGCATATTTAATGTCACATGTCCACACCGCATATTACGTCCACACATATTTTCGCGCGTCCACACATATTTTTAATCTGGCATTTAACACATCACATCATTATTATTTACGACATTATTTAACATTACATACACCCACATATTCCACATATTTATTACACGTACATATTATCTTATTACACCGCATATTTTTACGTCCATGTCCGCTTACACACGTCCACATATGCACACTACATATTATTAACGCTATTTTACGCCACATATTTACATACACCATATTATTACTACTTACTACGCTACTACACATTTAATAATCGCATACGTCCAGCATATTTTTACACGCATATTTTTACGTCCGCTGTCCTATTATTTACGTCCAAGATATTTAATAATTACATTAATATTAAGTCACGTCCGCTACATTTACATATTTACATATTTATTACATTACGTCCATATGCATGTCTCCATAAGTTCATGCCGACACGGTATACTATTTATATATGATGCAACCATATGATGCTATGTTTACATGTACATACGTATGCACATATATGCTCACATACATACATCTTTATGAGAGGAGACATACCGAGATGTGAGACAGACCGGAGAGAGAGAGAGACAGATGGAGTACAGAGGAGGACAGAGAGCCGGGAGACAGAGAGGGACAGAGGGCCAAACTGGAGAGCGGGAGAGAGAGCGAGACCGAGACATGCACATATTTTTATCATTAACGTCGACATCTAGCATTATTATTACGTCATTTACGCATATTTTTACACATATTGGAGAGAGGTGATTAGAGTAGCATATTTCTAAACAGAGAGATTGAGACAGAGAGTTTCAGAAACAGAAATAGGGCGAGAGAGAGAAACAGAGAGAGGAGAGAGAGATAAAAACAGAAAAGAGGGAGAGTCATAGAGTGGGAGACAGAGAGTAGAGAGAGGGAGGGAGAGAGGTATACAGAGGGAGACAGAGGGAGACAGAGACAGAGAGAGAGAGAGGGAGACAGAGAGCGAGAGAGGGAGACAGTCAGAGGGAGAGAGAGGGAGACAGAGAGGGACATCAGAATTAGGGAGGCAGAGAGGGAATAGAGGAGACAGAGAGAGGAGAGAGGGGATAAACTTAAGAGGGATACAGAGAGGGAGAGAGACTTATCAGACAGAGAGGGAGAGGGAGAAACCGAGAGAGAGAGGGAGAGAAAAGAGAGAGGGAGAAACAGAGAGACATTTAGACAGAGAGGGAGAGAGAGAGAACAGAGAGGTATGCATGTTCATATCCACACATATTACTATACATGAACCATGACATGTCCGCACGTCTGGCCACATTTTAATATTGTTCCACATCATGATTCTTACTAATCGGCATATTTACATATACATGTCCGGCATATGCATGTTTTATTATTAATGTCCATATGCACTGTTCCACATGATGAGTTCCATATGACATGTTCGCTAAGATCCAGGACATATTTATTACCACAGTATACTGACATATGACACGCATATAAGATACGTGCCTAATAACGCTGCTTACCACATATTATTTTACATCATTGTTTACATCATATTATTTACCAACGTCCATTACACCTCCGCGATACCTTTACATTACGTCCATTATTTATTACACATATCGTCCACTAATACATATTTTTACACCACAGATATTTACTCATCTTATTAACGTTATTACTATTATTTTATTATCTTTAACATATTACAGCACATTATTATTAATCTACATTACTGCATTTTTAATAGTTACATATTTTATACTTTTATTTCACATATTTATTATTTATTATTTACACTACATATACTTTTATTATTTACAATCACGTTATTTTACTTACAATATAACACACGCTACATATTTACATCATTACTTTCTTAACATATTATCGATACACATATTTACACACATATCATTTACACATCATACCTACATCCGCCACATTATTTTTACTTATTACATTTACTACTCATTATTTTAATACATTACTATTACACGCCATTATTTTAATACGATATTTTTACTTATCACATTTACATCATATATTTGACATATATTATACCACACTTATTATTTCTTATTTACATTTACAAGCACATATTTATTATTATTTACATATTTTTATTTTACATATTTAATACATCATTATTTTAATATTATTATTTACACTAGCATATTTTTACATATTATTTAACGTCACATTTACTATCATTTTTAATTATTATTTAATAATCGCATATTTACATATTTTTATATGTCCAGCATATTTAATAACACATTATTTATCACATACACATCACATTACATCTATATTATCTATATATTTACGTTATTACTATTTATTTACTAACCCATTATTTAATATTAAGTCCGACATATTTTAATTGTCTATACATTTACATACACATGTCCACATTTTTACGCCATATTATTTACATATACACCATATTTACATATTTTACATATTTGCCACTATTTTTACAACGCTATTATTTTTACATACATATGTACATATTTACACTGCATATTTTACAATACCCAAGTCTGCTATCATTATCATACGTCCACATATTTCTTACATACCTCCACATTATTTACATATATTTAATAACTATTATTTTTATTACAACCATTATTTGATATTTTTCACATCGTTATTTTTGTATTAATATTTCTAATAATATTACTTTACCACCTCCATACTTTACACATTACTCATTAATCTCATATTATTTAACACGCAGAGGGAGGCAGAGAGGGAGAGAGAGGGAGACAGAGAGGGAGAGAGGGAGAAACTGAGAGAGGGAGACATACCAGGGAGAGAGAGAGAGAAAGAGAGGAGGCAGAGAGGAGAGAGAGAGACAGAGACTAGAGGAGAGACTCATGCAGAGGAGACAGAGAGTGGGGAGAAACAGAAACAGGGAGAGAGAGAGAAACAGAGAGAGGAGACAGAGAGGAGAATATTTTAGAGACAGAGAGGAGGCAGAGAGGAGAGAGAGAGAGACAGAGAGGGAGAGAGGGAGAGAGAAAGGAGAGGGAGACAGAGAGAAACAGAGAGAGGGAGACAGAGAGTGGGAGAAACAGAAACAGGGAGAGAGAGAAACAGAGAGAGGGAGACAGAGAGGGAGAGAGAAAGAGAAACAAAGAGAGGGAGAGAGAGGGAGAGATAGAAACAGAGAGGAGGAGAGAGAAACAGAGAGATGGAGACAGAGAG
>NC_088401.1:51848693-51856193 GCF_034236695.1 Oncorhynchus nerka
AAACAGAAAGGGAGAGAGAGGAGGCAGAGAGAGGGAGACAGAGAGAGACAGAGAGGGAGAGAAACAAAGAGGGGAGAGAGAGGGAGAGAGACAGAGACAGAGAGAGGAGAGAGAAACAGAGAGATTGAGAGGAGACAGAGAGGAGACAGAGAGGAGAGAGGGGGAGAAACAGAAACAGGGAGAGGGAGAAACAGAGGGAGACAGAGAGGGAGACAGAGAGAGAAACAAAGAGAGGGAGAAACCGAGAGGGAGACAGAGAAACAGAGAGAGGAGAGAGAAACAGAGAGATTGAGACAGAGAGGGAGACAGAGAGGGAGAGAGGGAGAGAGGGAGACCGAGGGAGAGAGGAGACAGAGAGAGAGAGAGAGCGGAGGCAGAGAGGAGAGAGAGACAGAGAGGGAGAGAGAGAGGGAGAGAGAGGGAGAGAGAGGGAGAGAGAGGGAGGAGAGGGGAGAGAGAAAGGGAGAGGAGACAGAGAGGAGAGAGGGAGACAGAGAGGGAGGGAGAGACAGAGGGAGAGAGGAGAGACAGAGAGGGAGGGAGAGGAGACAGAGAGGGAGAGAGAAAGGGAGAGAGGGAGACAGAGAGGGAGAGAGGGAGACAGAGAGGGAGGGAGAGGGAGACAGAGAGGGGAGAGAGAGGGAGACAGAGAGGAGGGAGAGGGAGACAGAGAGGGAGGGAGAGGGAGACAGAGAGGGAGAGAGGGACAGAGAGGGAGACAGAGAGGGAGGGAGAGGGAGACAGAGAGGGAGAGAGGGAGACAGAGGGAGGGAGGGGAGACAGAGAGGGAGGGAGAGAGAGACAGAGAGGAGAAAGAGAGAGAAACAGAAAGGGAAAGAGAGAGGGAGAGGGAGAAACAGGGAGAGAGAGGGAGACACAGAGGGAGAGAGGGAGACAGAGAGAAGAGAGAGAGACAGAGAGGGAGAGAGAGAGAGAAACAGAGAGGGGGAGACAGAGAGGGAGAAACAGAAAGGGAGGGAGAGGGAGAGAGAGAGGGAGAGGGAGAGAGAGAAAGAGAGAGAGATGGAGAGAGGGAGACAGAGAGGGAGAGAGAGAGACAGAGAGGGAGAGGGAGGAGAACAGAGAGAGGGAGACAGAGAGGGGGAGAAACAGAGGGAGACAGAGAGGAGAGAGAGAAACAGAGAGAGGGAGAGAGAGAGAGGGAGAGAGGGGAGAGAGAGAGAGGGAGAGAGAGGGAGACAGAGAGGGAGAGAGGAGAGGAGAGAGAGAGAGAGGAGAGGGAGAGGAGACAGAGAGGGAGAGAGATGGGAGACAGAGAGGGGAGAGAGGGAGACAGAGGGAGAAAGGGAGAGAGAGAGAGAGGGAGAGAGAGGGAGAGAGAGAGAGAGGCAGAGAGGGAGAGAGAGAGAGACAGAGAGGGAGAGAGAGGAGAGAGAAAGGAGAGAGACAGAGAGAGAGAGAGAGAGGGGAGACAGAGAGGGAGAGAGAGAGAAACAGGAGACAGAGAGGGAGACAGAGAGTGGGAGAAACAGAAACAGGGAGAGAGGGAGACAAGGGAGAGAGAGGGAGACAGAGAGGAGAGAGAGAGACAGAGAGGGAGGCAGAGAGGGAGAGAGAGAGAGAGACAGAGAGGGAGAGAGAGAGAGAGAAAGAGAGAGGGAGACAGAGAGGGAGGGAGAAACAGAAACAGAGAGGGAGAGAGAGAAAGACAGAGAGGGAGAGAGGGGAGAAACCGAGAGAGGGAGACAGAGAGGGAGAGAGAGAGAGACAGAGAGGGAGACAGAGAGGAGGGAGGAGAGAGAGAGGGAGAGAGGGAGAAACCGAGAGAGGGAGACAAAGAGGGAGAGAGACCGAGAGGGAGGCAGAGAGGGAGAGAGAGAGAGACAGAGAGGGAGAGAGAGAGAGAGGGAGAGAGTGAGAGAGAAAGGGAGAGAGGGAGACAGAGAGGGAGAGAGAGAGACAGAGAGGGAGAGAGAGAGAAACAGAGAGGAGGGGGAGACAGAGAGTGGGAGAAACAGAAACAGGGAGAGAGAGAGAAACAGAGAGAGGGAGAGAGAGAGAAACAGAGAGAGGGAGAGAGAGGGAGACAGAGAGGGAGAGAGCGGGAGGGAGAGAGGGAGACAGAGGGAGGGAGAGGAGACAGAGAGGGAGACAGAGAGGAGACAGAGAGGGAGAGAGAGGGACAGAGAGGGAGAGAGAGAAACCGAGAGAGGAGGCAGAGAGGGAGAGAGAGGAGGAGAGAGGGAGAGAGAGGGAGAGAGAGAGAGACAGAGAGGGAGAGAGGGAGAGAGAAGAGAGGGAGAGAGGGAGACAGAGAGAGAGAGGGAGACAGAGAGGGAGAGAGAGAGAGACAGAGAGAGAGAAAGAGACAGAGAGGGAGAAACAGAAACAGGAGAGAGAGAGGGAAACAGAGAGAGGGAGACAGAGAGGGAGAGAGAGAGACAGAGAGGAGGCAGAGAGGGAGAGAGAGAGAGACAGAGGAGAGAGGGAGAGAGAAAGGGAGAGAGGAGACAGAGAGTGGAGAAACAGAAACAGGGAGAGAGAGAGAGAGAAACAGAGAGAGGGAGACAGAGAGGAGAGAGAAAGAGAAACAAAGAGAGGGAGAGAGATGGAGAGACAGAAACAGAGAGGAGGAGAGAGAAACAGAGATGGAGACAGAGAGGGAGGAGAGAGGGAGAAACCGAGAGGGAGGCAGAGAGAGGAGAGAGAGGAGAGAGGGAGAAACCGAGAGAGGAGAGACAGAGAGGGAGAGAGAGAGAGACAGAGAGGGGAGACAGAGAGGGAGAGAGAGGGAGACAGAGAGGGAGAGAGGGAGAAACCGAGAGAGGGAGACAGAGAGGGAGAGAGAGAGAGACCGAGAGGAGAGCGAGGCAGAGAGGGAGAGAGAGAGAGACAGAGAGGGAGAGAGAGAGGAGAGAGAGAGGGAGAGAGAGAGGGAGAGAGAAAGAGAAAGGGAGACAGAGAGGGAGAGAGGAGACAGAGTGGGGAGAGAGAGAGAAACAGAGAGAGAGAGACAGAGAGTTGGAGAAACAGAGACAGAGGCGAGAGAGAGAAACAGAGAGAGGGAGAGAGAGATAAACAGAAAGAGGGAGAGAGGGAGAGACAGAGGGGAGAGAGAGGGAGGGAGAGAGGGATACAGAGGGAGACAGAGGGAGACAGAGAGGGAGAGAGAGAGGGAGACAGAGAGGGAGAGAGGGAGACAGAGAGGGAGAGAGGGAGAAACTGGGAGGGAGGCAGAGAGGAGGAGAGGGAGAGACAGAGAGGGAGAGAGGATAAACCGAGAGAGGGAGACAGAGAGGGAGAGAGAGAGAGACAGAGAGGGAGAGAGAGGAGAAAGAGAGAGAGAGGGAGAGAAACAGAGAGAGGGAGAAACAGAGAGACGGAGACAGAGAGGGAGAGAGAGAGAGACAGAGAGGGAGAGAAACAGAAACAGAGAGAGGGAGAGAGAAACAGAGAGAGGGAGACAGAGAGGGAGAGAGAGAGAGAGAGACAGAGAGGGAGAGAGAGAGAAACAGAGGGGGAGAAACGGAGAGAGGGAGACAGAGAGGGAGAGAGGGAGAAACCGAGAGGGAGGCAGAGAGGGAGAGAGAGGGAGACAGAGAGGGAGAGAGGGATAAACCGAGAGAGGGAGACAGAGAGGGAGAGAGAGAGAGACAGAGAGGGAGAGAGGGAGAAACCGAGAGAGGGAGACAGAGAGGGAGAGAGAGAGACAGAGAGGGAGGCAGAGAGAGAGAGAGAGAGAGAGGGAGAGAGAGAGAGGGAGACAGAGAGAGAGAGGAGAGAAACAGAGAGGGAGAGAAACAGAGAGAGGGAGAGGGAGAGAGGGAGAGAGAGAGAACAGAGAGAGGGAGAGAAACAGAAACAGGGAGAGAGAGAGAAACAGAGAGGGAGACAGAGAGGGAGAGAGAGAGAAACAGAGAGGGGAGAAACGGAGAGAGAGAGAGAAACAGAGAGGGGAGAAACAGAGAGATGGAGACAGAGAGGGAGAGAGAGAGAAACAGAGAGAGGGGAGAAACAGAGAGAGGGAGACAGAGAGGGAGAGAGAGAAACAGAGAGGGAGAGAAACAGAAACAGGGAGAGAGAGAGACAGAAACAGAGATAGGGAGACAGAGAGGGAGAGAGAGAGAGAAGGGAGAGAGAGGGGGAGAAACGGAGAGAGAGAGAAACAGAGAGAGGGGAGAAACAGAGAGAGGGAGAAACAGAGAGAGAGAAACAGAGAGGGGGAGAGAGGAGGAACAGAGAGAGGAGAAACAGAGAGAGGGAGACAGAGAGGGAGAGAGAGAAACAGAGAGGGGAGAGAAACAGAAACAGGGAGAGAGAGCGAAACAGAGAGAGGGAGACAGAGAGGGAGAGAGAGAGAGAGAAACAGAGAGGGGGAGAAACGGAGAGAGAGAGAAACAGAGAGGGGGAGAAACAGAGAGATGGAGACAGAGGGAGAGAGAGAGAAACAGAGAGGGGGAGACAGAGAGGGAGAGAGAAAGAGACAGAGAGGGAGGCAGAGAGGGAGAGAGAGAGAGACAGAGAGGGAGAGAGAGAGGGAGAGAGAGAGGGAGAGAGGGAGAGAGAGAGACAGAGAGGGAGAGAGAAAGGGAGAGAGGGAGACAGAGAGGGAGAGAGAGAGAAACAGAGAGAGGGAGACAGAGAGTGGGAGAGAAACAGAAACAGGGAGAGAGAGAGAAACAGAGAGAGGGTGACAGAGAGGGAGAGAGAAAGAGAAACAAAAGAGAGGGAGAGAGAGGGAGAGATATTTACAGACAACAGAGGAGGAGAGAGAAACAGAGAGATGGAGACAGAGAGGGAGACAGAGGGAGAGAGGGAGAAACCGAGAGGGAGGCAGAGAGGGAGAGAGAGGGAGACAGAGAGGGAGAGAGGGAGAAACGAGAGAGGGAGACAGAGAGGAGAGAGAGACAGAGAGGGAGACAGAGAGGGAGAGAGAGGAGACAGAGAGGGGAGAGAGGAGAAACCGAGAGAGAGAGAGAGGGAGAGAGAGAGAGACCGAGAGCGAGGGAGAGGGAGAGAGAGAGAGACAGAGAGGGGAGAGAGAGAGGGAGAGAGAGAGGGAGAGAGGGAGAGAGGGAGTGAGAAAGGGAGAGAGGGAGACAGAGAGGGAGGAGGGAGACAGAGTGGGAGAGAGAGAGAAACAGAGAGAGGGAGACAGAGAGGGGAGAAACAGAAACAGAGAGAGAGAGAGAGAGAGAGGGAGAGAGAGATAAACAGAGAGAGGAGACAGAGAGGGAGAGAGAAAGAGACAGAGAGGGAGAAACAGGAGAGGGAGAGAGAGAGAGACAGAGAGAGGGAGAGGGAGGGACAGAGAGGGAGAGAGAGGAGAGAAACAGAGAGAGGGAGAACAGAGAGAGGGAGACAGAGAGGGAGAGAGAGAGAAAGAGAGGGAGAGAAACAGAAACAGGGAGAGAGAGAAACAGAGAGGGAGACAGAGAGAGGAGAGAGAGAGAGAAACAGAGAGGGGGAGAAACGGAGAGAGAGAGAGAAACAGAGAGAGGGAGAAACAGAGAGATGGAGACAGAGAGGGAGAGAGAGAGAAACAGAGAGAGGGAGAAACAGAGAGAGGGAGACAGAGAGGGAGAGAGAGAAACAGAGAGGGAGAGAAACAGAAACAGGGAGAGAGAGAGAAACAGAGATAGGGAGACAGAGAGGGAGAGAGAGGGAGAAACAGAGAGGGGGAGAAACGGAGAGAGAGAGAAACAGAGAGAGGGAGAAACAGAGAGAGGGAGAAAGAGAGAGAGAGAGAGAAACAGAGAGGGGGAGAAACAGAGAGGGAGAGAAACAGAGAGAGGGAGACAGAGAGGGAGAGAGAGAAACAGAGAGGGAGAGAAACAGAAACAGGGAGAGAGAGCGAAACAGAGAGAGGGAGACAGAGAGGGAGAGAGAGAGACAGAGAGGGAGGCAGAGAGGGAGAGAGAGAGAGACAGAGAGGGAGAGAGGGAGAGAGAAAGGGAGAGAGGGAGACAGAGAGGGAGAAACAGAGAGAGACAGAGAGAGAGAGAGAGAGAAACAGAGAGAGGGAGACAGAGAGGGAGAGGGAGAAACCGAGAGAGGGAGACAGAGAGGGAGAGAGAGAGAGACAGAGAGGGAGACAGAGAGGGAGGGAGGGAGAGAGAGAGGGAGAGAGGGAGAAACCGAGAGAGGGAGACAAAGAGGGAGAGAGACCGAGAGGGAGGCAGAGAGGGAGAGAGAGAGAGACAGAGGGGGAGAGAGAGGAGAGAGAGAGAGAGGGAGAGAGGAGACAGAAAGGGAGAGAGGGAGACAGAGAGGGAGAGAGAGAGAAGAGAGAGAGAGGGAGACAGAGAGGGGAGAAGAGGGAGGGAGAGAGAGAGAAACAGAGAGGGAGAGAGAGAGAAACAGAGAGAGGGAGAGAGAGGGAGACAGAGAGGGAGAGAGCGGGAGGGAGAGAGGGAGACAGAGGGAGGGAGAGGGAGACAGAGAGGGAGACAGAGAGGGAGACAGAGATGGAGAGAGGGAGACAGATAGGGAGAGAGGGAGAAACCGAGAGGGAGGCAGAGAGGGAGAGAGAGGGAGAAAGAGAGGGAGGCAGAGAGGGAGAGAGAGAGAGACAGAGAGGGAGAGAGGGAGAGAGAAAGGGAGAGAGGGAGACAGAGAGAGAGAGAGAGGGAGACAGAGAGGGAGAGAGAGAGAAACAGAGAGAGGGAGACAGAGAGTGGGAGAAACAGAAACAGGGAGAGAGAGGGAAACAGAGAGAGGGAGACAGAGAGGGAGAGAGAGAGACAGAGAGGGAGGCAGAGAGGGAGAGAGAGAGAGACAGAGAGGGAGAGAGGGAGAGAGAAAGGGAGAGAGGGAGACAGAGAGTGGGAGAAACAGAAACAGGGAGAGAGAGAGAGAAACAGAGAGAGGGAGACAGAGAGGGAGAGAGAAAGAGAAACAAAGAGAGGGAGAGAGATGGAGAGACAGAAACAGAGAGGAGGAGAGAGAAACAGAGAGATGGAGACAGAGAGGGAGAGAGGGAGAAACCGAGAGGGAGGCAGAGAGGGAGAGAGAGGGAGAGAGGGAGAAACCGAGAGAGGGAGACAGAGAGGGAGAGAGAGAGAGACAGAGAGGGAGACAGAGAGGGAGAGAGAGGGAGACAGAGAGGGAGAGAGGGAGAAACCGAGAGAGGGAGACAGAGAGGGAGAGAGAGAGAGACCGAGAGCGAGGCAGAGAGGGAGAGAGAGAGAGACAGAGAGGGAGAGAGAGGGAGAGAGAGAGGGAGAGAGGGAGAGAGGGAGAGAGAAAGGGAGAGAGGGAGACAGAGAGGGAGAGAGGGAGACAGAGTGGGAGAGAGAGAGAAACAGAGAGAGGGAGACAGAGAGTTGGAGAAACAGAGACAGGGCGAGAGAGAGAAACAGAGAGAGGGAGAGAGAGATAAACAGAAAGAGGGAGAGAGAGGGAGACAGAGAGGGAGAGAGAGGGAGGGAGAGAGGGATACAGAGGGAGACAGAGGGAGACAGAGAGGGAGAGAGAGAGGGAGACAGAGAGGGAGAGAGGGAGACAGAGAGGGAGAGAGGGAGAAACCGGGAGGGAGGC
>NC_088401.1:51861193-51871193 GCF_034236695.1 Oncorhynchus nerka
GGAGAGAGGGAGACATAGAGGGAGAGAGAGGGAGACAGAGAGGGAGAGAGGGAGACAGAGAGGGAGAGAGGGAGAGAGAGAGAAACAGAGAGAGGGAGACAGAGAGTGGGAGAAACAGAAACAGGGCGAGAGAGAGAAACAGAGAGAGGGAGAGAGAGATAAACAGAGAGAGGGAGAGAGAGGGAGACAGAGAGGGAGAGAGAGGGAGGGAGACAGAGGAGAGAGAGGAGGGAGAGAGGGAGACAGAGAGGGAGACAGAGAGGGAGAGAGAGAGGGAGACAGAGAGGAGAGAGGGAGACAGAGAGGGAGAGAGAGGGAGACAGAGAGGGAGAGAGAGGGAGACAGAGAGGGAGAGAGGAGAAACCGAGAGGAGGCCGAGAGGGAGAGAGAGGGAGACAGAGAGGGAGAGAGGGAGAGAGAGAGAGGGAGAGAAACAGAGAGAGGGAGAAACAGAGAGACGGAGACAGAGAGGGAGAGAGAGAGAACAGAGAGGGAGAGAAACAGAAACAGAGAGAGGGAGAGAAACAGAGAGAGGGAGACAGAGAGGGAGAGAGAGAGAGAAACAGAGAGGGGGAGAAACGGAGAGAGAGAGAAACAGAGAGAGGGAAAACAGAGAGTTGGAGACAGAGAGGGAGAGAGAGAGAAACAGAGAGGGGGAGAAACGGAGAGAGGGAGACAGAGAGGGAGAGAGGGAGAAACCGAGAGGGAGGCAGAGAGGGAGAGAGAGGGAGACAGAGAGGGAGAGAGGGATAAACCGAGAGAGGGAGACAGAGAGGGAGAGAGAGAGAGACAGAGAGGGAGAGAGGGAGACAGAGAGGGAGAGAGAAAGAGACAGAGAGGGAGGCAGAGAGGGAGAGAGAGAGAGACAGAGAGGGAGAGAGAGAGGGAGAGAGGGAGAGAGAGAGACAGAGAGGGAGAGAAACAGAGAGAGGGAGAAACAGAGAGAGGGAGACAGAGAGGGAGAGAGAGAACAGAGAGGGAGAGAAACAGAAACAGGGAGAGAGAGAGAAACAGAGAGAGGGAGACAGAGAGGGAGAGAGAGAGAGAAACAGAGAGGGGGAGAAACGGAGAGAGAGAGAGAAACAGAGAGAGGGAGAAACAGAGAGATGGAGACAGAGAGGGAGAGAGAGAGAAACAGAGAGGGGGAGAAACAGAGAGAGGGAGACAGAGAGGGAGAGAGAGAAACAGAGAGGGAGAGAAACAGAAACAGGGAGAGAGAGAGAAACAGAGACAGGGAGACAGAGAGGGAGAGAGAGAGAAACAGAGAGGGGGAGAAACGGAGAGAGAGAGAAACAGAGAGGGGGAGAAACAGAGAGAGGGAGAAACAGAGAGGGAGAGAAACAGAAACAGGGAGAGAGAGCGAACCAGAGAGAGGGAGACAGAGAGGGAGAGAGAGAGAGAAAGAGAGAGGGGGAGAAACGGAGAGAGAGAGAAACAGAGAGGGGGAGACAGAGAGTGGGAGAAACAGAAACAGGGCGAGAGAGAGAAACAGAGAGAGGGAGAGAGAGTTAAACAGAGAGAGGGAGAGAGAGGGAGACAGAGAGGGAGAGAGAGGGAGGGAGAGAGGGAGGGAGAGGGAGACAGAGAGGGAGGGAGAGGGAGAGAGAGGAGAGACAGAGACAGAGAGGGACAGAGAGAGAGAGAGCAGACAGAGAGGGAGACAGAGAGGGAGAGAGGGAGAGAGAGAGGAGACAGAGAGGGAGAGGGGAGACAGAGAGGGAGAGAGGGAGAGAGAGAAACAGAGAGAGGAGACAGAGAGTGGGAGAAACAGAAACAGGGCGAGAGAGAGAAACAGAGAGAGGGAGAGAGAGAGATAAACAGAGAGAGGGAGAGAGGGAGACAGAGAGGGAGAGAGAGAGGAGAGGGAGAGGGAGGAGACAGAGAGGGAGGGAGAGGGAGACAGAGAGGGAGACAGAGAGGGAGAGAGAGAGGGAGACAGAGAGGGAGAGAGGGAGACAGAGAGGGAGAGAGAGGGAGACAGAGAGGGAGAGAGGGAGACAGAGAGGGAGAGAGGGAGAAACCGAGAGGGAGGCCGAGAGGGAGAGAGAGGGAGACAGAGAGGGAGAGAGAGGGAGAGAGAGGGAGAGAAACAGAGAGAGGGAGAAACAGAGAGACGGAGACAGAGAGGGAGAGAGAGAGAAACAGAGAGGGAGAGAAACAGAAACAGAGAGAGGAGAGAAACAGAGAGAGGGAGACAGAGAGGGAGAGAGAGAGAGAAACAGAGAGGGGGAGAAACGGAGAGAGAGAGAAACAGAGAGAGGGAGAAACAGAGAGTTGGAGACAGAGAGGGAGAGAGAGAGAAACAGAGAGGGGGAGAAACGGAGAGAGGGAGACAGAGAGGGAGAGAGGGAGAAACCGAGAGGGAGGCAGAGGGAGAGAGAGGGAGACAGAGAGGGAGAGAGGGATAAACCGAGAGAGGGAGACAGAGAGGGAGAGAGAGAGAGACAGAGAGGGAGAGAGGGAGACAGAGAGGAGAGAGAAAGAGACAGAGAGGGAGGCAGAGAGGGAGAGAGAGAGAGACAGAGAGGGAGAGAGAGAGGGAGAGAGGGAGAGAGAGAGACAGAGAGGGAGAGAAACAGAGAGAGGGAGAAACAGAGGGAGGGAGACAGAGAGGGAGAGAGAAGACAGAGAGGGAGAGAGAAACAGAAACAGGGAGAGAGAGAGAAACAGAGAGAGGGAGACAGAGAGGAGAGAGAGAGAGAAACAGAGAGGGGGAGAAACGGAGAGAGAGAGAAACAGAGAGAGGGAGAAACAGAGAGATGGAGACAGAGAGGGAGAGAGAGAGAAACAGAGAGGGGGGAGAAACAGAGAGAGGGAGACAGAGAGGGAGAGAGAGAAACAGAGAGGGAGAGAAACAGAAACAGGGAGAGAGAGAGAAACAGAGACAGGGAGACAGAGAGGGAGAGAGAGAGAAACAGAGAGGGGGAGAAACGGAGAGAGAGAGAAACAGAGAGGGGGAGAAACAGAGAGAGGGAGAAACAGAGAGGGAGAGAAACAGAAACAGGGAGAGAGAGCGAACCAGAGAGAGGGAGACAGAGAGGGAGAGAGAGAGAGAAACAGAGAGGGGGAGAAACGGAGAGAGAGAGAAACAGAGAGGGGAGAAACAGAGAGATGGAGACAGAGGGAGAGAGAGAGAAACAGAGAGGGGGAGACAGAGAGAGAGAGAAAGAGACAGAGAGGGAGGCAGAGAGGGAGAGAGAGAGAAACAGAAACAGGGAGAGAGAGAGAGAAACAGAGAGAGGGAGACAGAGAGGGAGAGAGAAAGGGAGAGAGGGAGAGACAGAGAGAGAGAGGGAGACAGAGAGGGAGAGAGAGAGAAACAGAGAGAGGGAGACAGAGAGGGAGAGAGAGAGAAACAGAGAGAGAGGGAGAGAGAGGGATAGAGAGAAACAGAGAGGGGGAGAGAAACAGAGGTGGAGAAACAGAGAGATGGAGAAACAGAGAGAGGGAGAGGAGAGATAGAGAGAGAGAGAACAGAGAGGGGAGAGAAACAGAAACAGGGAGAGAGAGAGAAACAGAGAGAGGAAGACAGAGAGGGAGAGAGAGAGAAACAGAAACAGGGAGAGAGAGAGAAACAGAGAGAGGGAGACAGAGAGGGAGAGAGAGAGAAACAGAGAGAGGGAGACAGAGAGGGAGAGAGAGAGAAACAGAGAGAGGGAGAGAGAGAAACAGAGAGGGGGAGAGAGAAACAGAGAGATGGAGAAACAGAGAGAGGGAGACAGAGAGGGAGAGAGAGAGAACAGAGAGGGAGAGAAACAGAAACAGGGAGAGAGAGAGAAACAGAGAGAGGGAGACAGAGAGGGAGAGAGAGAGAGAAACAGAAACAGGGCGAGAGAGAGAAACAGAGAGAGGGAGAGAGAGATAAACAGAGAGAGGGAGAGAGAGGGAGACAGAGAGGGAGAGAGAGGGAGGGAGAGAGGGATACAGAGGGAGGGAGAGGGAGACAGAGAGGGAGACAGAGAGGGAGAGAGAGAGGGAGACAGAGAGGGAGAGAGGGAGACAGAGAGGGAGAGAGGGAGACAGAGAGGGAGAGAGGGAGAAACCGAGAGGAAGGCAGAGAGGGAGAGAGAGGGAGACAGAGAGGGATAAACCGAGAGAGGGAGACAGAGAGGGAGAGAGAGAGAGACAGAGAGGGAGAGAGGGAGAAACCGAGAGAGGGAGACAGAGAGGAAGAGAGAAAGAGACAGAGAGGGAGGCAGAGAGGGAGAGAGAGAGAGGGAGAGAGTGAGGGAGAGAGGGAGAGAGAGAGGGAGAGAAACAGAGAGAGGGAGAAACAGAGAGACGGAGACAGAGAGGGAGAGAGAGAGAACAGAGAGGGAGAGAAACAGAAACAGAGAGAGGGAGAGAAACAGAGAGAGGGAGACAGAGAGGGAGAGAGAGAGAAACAGAGAGGGGGAGAAACGGAGAGAGAGAGAAACAGAGAGAGGGAGAAACAGAGAGTTGGAGACAGAGAGGGAGAGAGAGAGAAACAGAGAGGGGGAGAAACGGAGAGAGGGAGACAGAGAGGGAGAGGGGGAGAAACCGAGAGGGAGGCAGAGAGGGAGAGAGGGATAAACCGAGAGAGGGAGACAGAGTGGGAGAGAGAGAGAGACAGAGAGGGAGAGAGGGAGACAGAGAGGGAGAGAGAAAGAGACAGAGAGGGAGGCAGAGAGGGAGAGAGAGAGAGACAGAGAGGAGAGAGAGAGGGAGAGAGAGAGGGAGAGAGGGAGAGAGACAGAGAGACAGAGAGGGAGAGAAACAGAGAGAGGGAGACAGAGAGGGAGAGAGAGAGAACAGAGAGGGAGAGAAACAGAAACAGGGAGAGAGAGAGAAACAGAGAGAGGGAGACAGAGAGGGAGAGAGAGAGAGAAACAGAGAGGGGGAGAAACGGAGAGAGAGAGAAACAGAGAGAGGGAGAAACAGAGAGAGGGAGAAACAGAGAGAGGGAGACAGAGAGGGAGAGAGAGAAACAGAGAGGGAGAGAAACAGAAACAGGGAGAGAGAGCGAAACAGAGAGAGGGAGACAGAGAGGGAGAGAGAGAAACAGAGAGGGGGAGAAACGGAGAGAGAGAGAAACAGAGAGGGGGAGACAGAGAGGGAGAGAGAAAGAGACAGAGAGGGAGGCAGAGAGGGAGAGAGAGAGAAACAGAAACAGGGAGAGAGAGAAACAGAGAGAGGGAGACAGAGAGGGAGAGAGAAAGGGAGAGAGGGAGACAGAGAGGGAGAGAGGGAGACAGAGAGGAGGAGAGAGAAACAGAGAGGGAGGAGAAACAGAGAGAGGGAGAGAGAGAGAAACAGAGAGAGGGAGAGAGAGGGAGAGAGAGAGAAACAGAGAGAGGGGAGAGAGAAACAGAGGTGGAGAAACAGAGAGATGGAGAAACAGAGAGAGGGAGAGAGAGAGGAGAGAGAGAGAACAGAGAGGGAGAGAAACAGAAACAGGGCGAGAGAGAAACAGAGAGAGGGAGAGAGAGATAAACAGAGAGAGGGAGAGAGAGAGGGAGACAGAGAGGGAGAGAGAGGGAGGGAGAGAGGGAGACAGAGGGAGAGGGAGAGGGAGACAGAGAGGGAGACAGAGAGGGAGAGAGAGGGAGACAGAGAGGGAGAGAGGGAGACAGAGAGGGAGAGAGAGGAGACAGAGAGGGAGAGAGGGAGAAACCGAGAGGGAGGCAGAGAGGGAGAGAGGGAGACAGAGAGGGAGAAACCGAGAGAGGGAGACAGAGAGGGAGAGAGAGAGAGACAGAGAGAAAGAGGGAGAGAGGGGGAGACAGAGAGGAGAGAGAAAGGAGACAGAGAGGGAGAGAGAGAGAGACAGAGAGGGAGAGAGGGAGAAACAGAGAAACAGGAGAGAGAAACAGAGAGAGGGAGACAGAGAGGGAGAGAGAGAGAAACAGAGAGGGGGAGAAACAGAGAGAGAGAGAGAGAGAGGGAGAAACAGAGAGTTGGAGACAGAGAGGGAGAGAGAGAGAAACAGAGAGGGGGAGAAACGGAGAGAGGAGACAGAGAGGGAGAGAGAGAGAACAGAGAGGGGAGACAGAGAGGGAGAGAGGGAGAAACAGAGAGGGGAGAAACAGAGAGGGAGAGAGAGGGAGAGAAACAGAGAGGGGGAGAGGAGAGGGAGAAAGAGAGGGAGACAGAGAGAGAGAGACAGAGAGGGAGGCAGAGAGGGAGAGAGACAGAGAGGGAGAGACAGAGAGGGAGACAGAGAGGGAGAGAGAGGGAGAGAGAGAGGGAGAGAGGGAGAGAGAGAGAGACAGAGAGGGAGAGAAACAGAGAGAGGGAGACAGAGAGGGAGAGAGAGAGAAACAGAGAGGGAGAGAAACAGAAACAGGGAGAGAGAGAGAAACAGAGAGAGGGAGACAGAGAGGGAGAGAGAGAGAGAAACAGAGAGGGGGAGAAACGGAGAGAGAGAGAAACAGAGAGAGGGAGAAACAGAGAGAGGGAGAAACAGAGAGAGGGAGACAGAGAGGGAGAGAGAGAAACAGAGAGGGAGAGAAACAGAAACAGGGAGAGAGAGCGAAACAGAGAGAGGGAGACAGAGAGGGAGAGAGAGAAACAGAGAGGGGGAGAAACGGAGAGAGAGAGAAACAGAGAGGGGGAGAAACAGAGAGATGGAGACAGAGGGAGAGAGAGAGAAACAGAGAGGGGGAGACAGAGAGGGAGAGAGAAAGAGACAGAGAGGGAGGCAGAGAGGGAGAGAGAGAGAAACAGAAACAGGGAGAGAGAGAGAAACAGAGAGAGGGAGACAGAGAGGGAGAGAGAAAGGGAGAGAGGGAGACAGAGAGGGAGAGAGGGAGACAGAGAGGGAGAGAGAGAGAAACAGAGAGAGGGAGACAGAGAGGGAGAGAGAGAGAAACAGAGAGAGGGAGAGAGAGGGAGAGAGAGAAACAGAGAGGGGGAGAGAAACAGAGGTGGAGAAACAGAGAGATGGAGAAACAGAGAGAGGGAGACAGAGAGGGAGAGAGAGAGAACAGAGAGGGAGAGAAACAGAAACAGGGAGAGAGAGAGAAACAGAGAGAGGAAGACAGAGAGGGAGAGAGAGAGAAACAGAAACAGGGAGAGAGAGAGAAACAGAGAGAGGGAGACAGAGAGGGAGAGAGAGAGAAACAGAGAGAGGGAGACAGAGAGGGAGAGAGAGAGAAACAGAGAGAGGGAGAGAGAGAAACAGAGAGGGGGAGAGAGAAACAGAGAGGTGGAGAAACAGAGAGATGGAGAAACAGAGAGAGGGAGACAGAGAGGGAGAGAGAGAGAACAGAGAGGGAGAGAAACAGAAACAGGGAGAGAGAGAGAAACAGAGAGAGGGAAACAGAGAGGGAGAGAGAGAGAGAAACAGAAACAGGGAGAGAGAGAGAAACAGAGAGAGGGAGACAGAGAGGGAGAGAGAGAAACAGAGAGGGGGAGAAACAGAGAGAGGGAGAAATAGAGAGAGGGAGACAGAGAGGGAGAGAAACAGAAACAGGGAGAGAGAGAGAAACAGAGAGAGGGAGACAGAGAGGGGGAGAGAGAGAGAAACAGAGAGGGGGAGAAACGGAGAGAGAGAGAATCAGAGAGAGGGAGAAACAGAGAGATGGAGACAGAGAGGGAGAGAGAGAGAAACAGAGAGGGGGAGAAACGGAGAGAGGGAGACAGAGAGGGAGAGAGAGAGAGAAACAGAGAGGGGGAGAAACGGAGAGAGAGAGAATCAGAGAGAGAGAGAAACAGAGAGGGAGAGAAACAGAAACAGGGAGAGAGAGAGAAACAGAGAGAGGGAGACAGAGAGGGAGAGAGAGAGAGAAACAGAGAGGGGGAGAAACTGAAACAGGGAGAGAGAGAGAAACGGGGAGAGAGGGAGAGAGAGAGAAACAGATAGAGAGAAACAGAGAGAGGGAGAGAGAGAAACGGGAGAGAGAGAGAAACAGAGAGGGGGAGAAACAGAGAGGGGGAGACAGAGAGGGAGAGAGAGAGAAACAGAGAGGGAGAGAGAGAGAAACGGGGAGAGAGGGAGAGAGAGAGAAACAGAGGGGGAGAAACAGAGAGAGGGAGACAAAGAGGGAGAGAGAGAAACAGAGAGGGGGAGAAACAGAGAGGGAGAGAGAGAAACAGAGAGAGAGAAACAGAGAGAGGGAGACAGAGAGGGAGAGAGAGGGAGACAGAGAGGGGGAGAAACAGAAACAGGGAGAGAGAGAGAAACAGAGAGGGGGAGAAACAGAGAGAGGGAGACAGAGAGGGAGAGAGAGCATAGCCTTGCTATTGAGAAAGGCCGCCGTAGGCAGACATGGCTCTCAAGAGAAGACAGGCTATGTGCTCACTGCCCACAAAATGAGGTGGAAACTGAGCTGCACTTCCTAACCTCCTGCCCAATGTATGACCATATTAGAGAGACATATTTCCCCCAGATTACACAGATCCACAAAGAATTCGAAAACAAATCCAATTTTGAAAAACTCCCATATCTTTTGGGTGAAATTCCACAGTGTGCCATCACAGCAGCAAGATTTGTGACCTGTTGCCACGAGAAAAGGGCAACCAGTGAAGAACAAACACCATTGTAAATACAACCCATATTTATGCTTATTTATTTTATCTTGTGTCCTTTAACTATTTGTACATTGTATATATATATATAATATGACATTTGTAATGTCTTTACTGTTTTGAAACTTCTGTATGTGTAATGTTTACTGTTAATTTTTGTTGTTTTTCACTTTATATATTCACTTTGTATGTTGTCTAGAGAGAGAAACAGAGAAACAGAGAGAGAGAGAGAGACAGACAGAGAGAAAGAAACACAGGGATAGAGGCACAGAGAGAGAGAGGCAGAGACAGAGAGAGAGAGGCAGAGACAGAGAGAGAGAGGCAGAGAGAGAGAGGCAGAGACAGAGAGAGAGAGAGAGAGAGAGAGACAGAGAGAGACCGAGAAACAGAAAGAGAGAAGGAGAGGGTGCTTTGTCGCAGTGGCCAATCCAATAAAGCCACAGGGAGATGCTACAACAGTAGTGAGAGGAATAAAGAAATGGACTAGCAGATATATATATACTCCTACCAGGCCCTGTTTAAATAGATCATGACTCTTCAAACAGGACATCTATATGACCTGCTCAATCAAGATACTCAGTCAGTGCATGTACATCACTTGCCCTCTCCCACTGGCCTGCCATATACAGTACAAATACAGGTCAATGACCTCCTTTCCTCCACATTAGGCAAGGCTTTTCGCTATTCATATTCCCTGTCAGTTATCGATCACTGCTCCGCGTCATTTGGGTCTACTGCGGTCAAGGAACGAGCTCCACATCAATCCAGCCACCATCAATCCAGCCACACACCGCCTGACGTTCCCAAAGAGAGGAAGCCGCACCGTATGAAACAGGGAGACAGAGGAGGGTTTGCAGATGTTCTGTAAAGTACATTATTGATCTGTTTTAAGTATTGTTTTCATGCTGCCTCTTCTGGGACACATTCAGCAATACCAAAGTGACTATCAGTCAGTCTTTGGGAGAGACGTTAGGGCGTGCCCTCAGATCTAAGCTCCAGACAAACACAACACGCATCATCTATAGTCTGAAGCAGACCAGTCAGAGGAGTAAATAACAGAAGGAATCAAACCCTGTCTGAGCTCAAATAACAAACAGCACCAGTCCCACTGGGAGGACAAAAAAAAAACATTTCTCTTAGCTCTTAAAATATCAAATTCTCCTCTTTCGGTCTCTCTCTCCCTTGCCCTCAACCCAGCTCAACTCTGTTTTGGCTCAACATGAGTTTAGAAATAGAGAACTCAGCGTGGTCCCAGCGGCAGATCACTCTGAAGACCTAAACAAAGACGGGAAATGACGGGAAACCGCTGACAACCCCTGACTCTCTTTCTCATTGTCTGTGAGAGAGAAACAGTTGGAGGTTAGAGAGAGTTGGGACAGAGGGGCCAGAGATGAATGCCGTGAGTTGGCCAGCTCTGTAAGGCCAGTCTGTTGCGCTGCTGCACTCAGTGGCCACAGTTTGGGCTGGAACTACTGATAAGCACTAAACTCGCTCCACTGGTCCTGGCCCA
>NC_088401.1:51876193-51891193 GCF_034236695.1 Oncorhynchus nerka
ACTATAGACCTGTATCCCTTCTTTCTTTTCTTTCCAAAACACTTGGAGCGTGCGGCCTCTGATGAACTCTCTCGCTATCTCTCTCAGAACCATCTTAACGACCCTAACAAGTACAGCTTCAAGTCAAGACGGGTCACTCAACTTAGACTGCTCTTCTCTGTGTCACGGAGGCTCTCCACACTGTCAAACCTGACTCTTTGTCCTCTGTTCTCATCCTCCTAGATAAGTGGTCCCCAACCTTTTCTGAGTTAATATCACTTTCCAAATCAAGGTCGAGATCTACCTCTCAGATTTGTTTTTAACATGACCTATGTTAACGTAAGTCTATGCAACACTAACCTATTAAAAACAGTTATGTTTGTGCAGTAGGCTATATATATTATCACCGCATATTGGCTTTACTTGAATTGCCCTGCTAATGCATTGTTGTTTGAACCATTTAAAAAAAAAAAAAATAATAATAATAATTATATACATATATATATATACACATATATATATATATATATTTTTTTTTTAAATGGTTCAAACAACAATGCATTAGCAGGGCAATTCAAGTAAAGCCAATATGCGGTGATAATATATATATATATATTAACATTTGAGGAAGGCTATATGATCACACCGGTAATAGATCCGTTGTTGTATTACTTGTGAGGCACAGCTGAGTGAGCATACATTTCAATAATCTGTTTTTATTTGTATTTTACTGGGCTGAGGGTGCCTGCATCTGATGGTCTGTCTCAGCGGGAGGAGAGGGCAGCAGACTGATGGTCCGCCTCTCAACATCCCACCGCTTCCCTTTCCTCCACTGACACGGACCAGAAAGGGAATTCATCTTCCAGCTAATAGCAAAACTCAAGTCTCACTGCATTATTTCTGCCTCGTGCACAAATTCATGTTGTTACTCCTATGAGCAGAGAATGTGAAATATTCCTCGATATTAAACAAAGCATTAATAACAACGCACGCCTATCGATACACTTTCCTATTCATTCAATACCACCGCAGAAGTGTTGACAGTGCTGAGTAAATCTCTCAGAAAAACAGCAGCTCTTTGCTGTATTCGTTGACAGTCTCTGTAGTCGTGGTTTTCAAAGTTTCCAAATCTAACAGTATCAATTATGCTTTCGTTTTTTCGTATGCCTGCTACGGTACAGCAGACGTGGTAATCTGAGCCATCCGATTGGCCAGCGTTAGGCCTAATAGTACTCTTGACTTGCTCTCCGGGCCCCCCGGGAAGGCGGAGATTGTACCTTCCCGACAAAAATACAATTGTTCAAATGGGAACACTTCGGCTCCCCGGCGCACAAGGCAGCAGAATCTGGTGCACCTACCTCCAAAAGCGCAATGGACGAGGAATGCCTTGGAAATCGACCAGTAGGCGGCCACCTATGGCGGCAGATTGACAAGGGCGGCATTTTCTGAGCTAAACTGACCAAGACGCACCTCCAACAACAACACACAAAACCTCACATAATTCTGCCCAAAAAAACAAGTACAAAATCTCTCAACCAGTGGTATATGGGCATTTTAGGTGAGCGCCCTCTAATAAGCAGTGTGCACTTTGTCAAAGGCAGGGTTGCAAAATATTTTGCTCGTCCGTTCCCAGTGCACCTCTCCAGGGTGCTGTTGGAGAGACGCATCTCTGCAGCGCTCCACCAACATTCCGTCCAAAGAAATTATCTAACATAAATCATGTAGCAAATATAGGATAAGGTAGAAAGAGTATGTGGCCTTTTGTGCAGACTACAGGCTGGAGGTAAAATGTATGACAATGTAATGAGACGGACACTTTTTACATCACGCAGGTTTCTCCAATCAAATAGCCTAACCTAAATGGTGCCCAATCGAAACAATTTAAAAAATACGTTGTCATGTTAACAAACAGCATAAATCCTAAAAACAGGACAGGACAAAGTGATATGGACTGGACAATCACAACTGTTGTCCAGGAGTTTCACCCGATTGTCATGATCAGTGGTTTCAAGTTTGTATCCTTCAATTTTTTATGACAAGCTGATCATAGCGGAAAAAGAAAATACTTGTGGATTTCCCGCTGTGTAAAACATTACAAGTAGGATCGCAAAAACCCCTGAAAAAGTTTGGTAGCTGATATTCAGAGCTTAAATAGCCAAATTGATTAGTCAAAGGAATCAGAACCAATAAAAACAATGCAATGGCCTGTTTTACAAATGGTGGGTCTACCACATGCATGGACATTCATAAAATTGCAGGCTAACATGTTAGGCTACACCCCAGAAAGCACGAGCCGACGTGTTTTGGAAGTTTTAAGGTGCTTTACAAACGGTAGGCTTACCACATAGATGGGCATTCATAAAATCATGCTAAACTGTTGCTCTCGCTGCGGGCGATTCCCTGATCCAACTCTACGCAGACGACACCATTCTGTATACTTCTGGCCCTTCCTTGGACACTGTGCTATCTAACCTCCAAACGAGCTTCAATGCCATACAACACTCCTTCCGTGGCCTCCAACTGCTCTTAAACGCTAGTAAAACCAAATGCATGCTTTTCAACCGTTCGCTGCCTGCACCCGCACGCCCAATTAGTATCACCATCCTGGATGGTTCCGACCTAGAATATGTGGACAACTATAAGTACCTAGGTGTCTGGCTAGACTGTAAACTCTCCTTCCAGACTCATATCAAACATCTCCAATCTAGAGTTGGCTTTCTATTTCGCAACAAAGCCTCCGTCACTCACGCCGCCAAACTTACCCTAGTAAAACTGACTATCCTACCGATCCTCGACTTCGGCGATGTCATCTACAAAGTAGCTTCCAATACTCTACTCAGCAAACTGGATGCAGTTTATCACAGTGCCATCCGTTTTGTTACTAAAGCACCTTATACCACCCACCACTGCGACCTGTATGCTCTAGTCGGCTGGCCCTCGCTACATATTCGTCGCCAGACCCACTGGCTCCAGGTCATCTACAAGTCCATGCTAGGTAAAGCTCCGCCTTATCTCAGTTCACTGGTCACAATGGCAACACCCACCCGTAGCACACGCTCCAGAAGGTGTATCTCACTGATCATCCCTAAAGCCAACACCTCATTTGGCCGCCTTTCCTTCCAGTTCTCTGCTGCCTGTGACTGGAACAAATTGCAAAAATCGCTGAAGTTGGAGACTTTTATCTCCCTCCCCAACTTTAAACATCTGCTATCTGAGCAGCCGATTGCTGCAGCTGTACATAGTCCATCTGTAAATAGCCCACCCAATTTACCTACCTCATCCCCATACTGTTTTTATTTGCTTACTTTTCTTCTCTTTTGCACACCAGTATCTCTACCTGCATGTCACACCCTGGTCTAAGTATTTTGTGTTTTCTTCATGTATTGGGTCAGGCCAGGGTGTGGCATAGAGTTTTTGTATTGTGGTGTGTTTTGTCTTGGGATTTTGGTATGTGTGTATAGTGGGATTGTAGCTTAGTGGGGTGTTCTAGGAGAGTCTATGGCTGTCTGAAGTGGTTCTCAATCAGAGGCAGGTGTTTACCGTTGTCTCTGATTGGGAACCATATTTAGGCAGCCATATTCTTTGGTTGTATTGTGGGTGATTGTCCTGTGTGTCTTGATGGCCTTGTTAGAGGTTACTAGACACTTGTATAGGCTGTTTTCGGTTTTCGTTTTGTAGTGTTAGTGTTTTGTTGTGTGTTACGTTTGTTTATTAAAGATGAATCGCAATAGACACGCTGCAGTTTGGTCATACTCTCCTTCACCATTAGAAAGCCGTTACACTGCACATGACAATCTGACCATTTATCACTCCAGTGTTAATCTCCTAAATTGTAATTATTCGCCTACCTCCTCATGCCTTTTGCACACGTTGTATATAGACTCTTTTTTTCTCTTTTTTCCTACTGTGTTATTGACTTGTTAATTGTTTACTCCATGTGTAACTCTGTGTTGTTGTCTGTTCACATTGCTATGCTTTATTTTGGCCAGGTCGCAGTTGTAAATGAGAACTTGTTCTCAACTGGACTCCCTGGTTAAATAAAGGTGAAATAAAAATGCATTTAAAAAAACACATCAGTAAGCGCTGCCATCGCATTTTGGACTTCTTTTTTTGGTGTGGACCGGCCTTGATTTTCACATCCACTGACATTGATTCTTGGTCCTGTCCGGAACAAATCTGAACCAATCATAGATGTCAATGTTTGATTCGGATTTCTTTCCGTTATGGACCAGCCTTGATTTGGCCCAAACATAGAAGTCTATAAATGACTTGTTTTCAACTTTCATTCAGAACACAAAATGAGCCTGATTTCAACGTCCGGAAAAGACATATTTTCAACGTCTGTAAAATACTGTAGTTTATAAGCGCGGAAATCGACTCTGCCATTTGAGCACGGTCGATAGCGCGCCAGACTTCGGGCTCGAAGGTCGAGGGTTCGAGACCTGCTCCCTGCTGTTTCCTTACAATACGTATTTTCAACTTTCATTCAGAACCTAAAATTAACCTGATTTCAAAGACTGGAAAATATGTATTTGTTTACGTCCTGAATTGATGCCTTTTCAACACCCTGGAAAATATGTATTTTAATCATACGGAAAATAACTTTTCACCTTTCATTCAGAACCCAATGTCTGGAAAATACATATTTTAGATGTCTGAGATATCCCCACAGTGTCGCCCTCTCAGAGTGCAAAGAACCTTGGCATGACCCTGAACAACACCCTGTAGTTCTCTGCAAACAGCAAAGCAGTGACTCACTCCTGCAGGTTCATGCTCTACAGCTGTAGATTACGACCCTACATCACACAGGAAGTGGCGCGGATCCTAATCCTGGCACTTTTCATCTCCCGTCTGGACTACTGCAACTCGCTGTTGGTTGGGCTCCCCATCAAACCCCTGCAATTTATCCAAAACTATGTAGCCCGCCTGGTTTTCAACCTCCCAAGTTCTCCCATGTTACCCCGCTCCTCCGCTCACTACACTGGCTTCCAGTTGCAGTTCACATCCACTACTAGACCATGGTGCTTGCCTATGGAGCAGCAAGAGGAACTGCCCTCCCTACCTCCAGGCTATGCTCAAACCCTACACTCCAAAACCGAGCACTTCGCTCAGCCCAGTCCAAGCTCTTCTCTGTCATGGCACCCCAATAGTGGAACCAGGCTCCTCACATTGACACCCCCATAGCTTGTTGTCCCACCTAGCTATTTTAAGATGAATGCTCTTAACTGTAAATCGCTCTGGATAAGAGCGTCTGCTAAATTACTCAAATGTAACATGTAAATAGCTAGCTCTCTACACACACACACACACAAACATGCACACACGCTCACACGCTCACACACACACACACACACACACACACACACACACACACACACACACACACTGAGCAATGGAGCAAATGGAGCAGCAGACGCTTATCAAGACTCTATGCAAAAGTTGTATTTGTTGTCTTTTCAAGAATTCAGCCTCCTCTGTGTTGATCTCCAACCCTCATTCTGTCACACCTCTTTGAAGCAGTAGGTTATGTTGCGATGGCATCCTGTACGTTGTGATGATGTGACTGGAAGTTAACTGAACACTAATGTGTTTGGTTACCACTGTCTCTTTCTCTTTGTTCCTGACCTGCTGTGCTGGGATGTTCTCTCTCTCTCCTCCCCAAGGATCCTTTGGGGCATGGCCTTTGAGGTTATGATTTCTCTCTCCCTCCTGTATCTCATCAGCATCTCAGTTTACAGCAATTTGAAAATGAAGTGTCGCAGCATCTCAGTTTACAGCAATTTGAAAATGAAGTGTCGCAGCATCTCAGTTTACAGCACCCAACAATAGCATACCAATGGTGAAGGTTCAAAGGTAATTTTGTGAGAAAAAAAGGCAATGACTTTACTCATAGCACACATTGATACATTCAGATGGACTTAGCCATATTAACATAGGCAGTGGCAATTTTAGCATGTACATTTTGGTGGCAGCGAAACAGTTCATTCTGCCTCATTTACTGTCTTTAAAAAAACATAGCTGATATGGCTGACTTGCTTAAACAAACGTGGTTTCTAATGACAATTGAGATGTACAAACTATGGCATAAGGGGACGACAAGCGGATAAGAGCCATAATTTCGATTAAGACAATGAGCTAGCTAGGACGGATGTAACATTAGTCAATATAACTATTTGTTTAGCACTTTTGAAATGTACAGCAACAGAATTCAGAACATGGTACGTTTTTACAGTATTCTCCCTGTACACTAAGTCAGAGCCATAGGATAAATAAAGGGGACATATAAGTACACAACGAAAGCTTTTACAATATTTGATGATTACATTTCCCTAAAACATGTTATTGGCTACAGTAGAACAGTCAGAACAGTAGGCAAAATTAAGACAGTTAAATAGACCAAATTATTAGGGTGAGGCACATGGGCTACTAACATCGTACTACATACACAACATACCATTAGTATTACTTTCTTAGCTACAGTATACATATCTCCCTGGCATATTATATAATTTATGATGCAGCATACATTTTGGACTCACATTGTTGTGCTCGGCTCACTTGAACAGGAAGGTGGCGCGGCGGTACTCCTAGTTAACAGTTGTTTTGAGTGGGCCACAAATCATGCTCCATTGACAACATGGCCAATGTTTATCATTTTACTTGGAACCTCACAGCCACTGTCATTGATTCCTTCCAAACCACTTGTTGAATTTGCAATTTCCAACTTGTTGTCCAATGGCCGATGGGCACGATACGTTTTATCTATCGTTTCTCTTCATTATTTCTCTTCATATGACAAGGATTAAAAAGGATTTGCAAGTAGATTGTCGACTTGATTCATGATGATGGCTGCTAGTTAAGATTGTGAAAGTATGATGTTGACATGATCAGTCCAATCAAAGCTATTGTGCATATACTGTAAAGTGATTTATCTGTGGTCAATGACCTTGAGCCTTCTTGGATGGGCACTTTTATGGCACAAGCCAAAGGGCTAGAATTTTCAGTCTCCTCTTACACTTGGCAGTGACGTAAAGTCCCCATGAGTGACAGAACACTGAGCCAATCACGGCGCAACTCTCCGTATTTTCTACTGGCTTGCCCCACCACCACAGAAAGCACTGAGCTAGGCTGAAACCCCTGTATTTTTGAGCTGCCTTACTCAAGAAAACAAAAAGAGACCATGTTTGTGTTTGACTTTATTAACTCAATTAACTCAACTCAATTATTATTACATTGTTTGCAAACTGACATGTGACACATATTAATGCCAAAATAACATGCAAAACAGGCAAGCTCTCCCCCAAAAAATGTTTTGCTAAAAATGTGGGGCTCTGTGCATAGGACAACAACTATTATTTGAGTAACAGGAGCCATTATATTGTGTATAGCAATCTGTAAACATCAAAAAAGCACATTCACAAAAGGAACCTCTATAACCACCAAGGATGGATATATAAATAATTGAGCTGTAAAGGAAGAATTGGTTAACACATCATTGTCAAACAATCAACATCCTACGTTTTAGGAGAAAGCTCCACATCTACCCCATGCTGCGTGTAGAATGGCCCCTCCCTAAATCCCAGCATTTCTGCATAGTATGACCAATTCTGTGACAAGAGTTACACAATCTAACTGAATACTTGGTTCTACTCTATGGGCCGGCAGGCTGCCTAAAATGTGCAGGAGGATTTCCTCCGCCTAGATTCCAACAGAGAATGCTATTCATTGACTACAGCTCAGCGTTCAACACTATAGTACCCTCAAAGCTCATCACTAAGCTAAGAAACCTGGGACTAAACACCTCCCTCTGCAACTGGATCCTGAACTTCCTGACGGGCCGCCCCCAGGTGGTGAGGATAGGTAGCAACACATCTGCCACGCTGATCCTCAACACTGGAGCTCCCCAGGGGTGCGTGCTCAGTCCCCTCCTGTACTCCCTGTTCAACCACGACTGCATGGTCAGGCACGACTCCAACACCATCATTAAGTTTGCAGACGACACAACAGTGATCACCAACCTGATCACCGACAACGACGAGACAGCCTATAGGGAGGAGGTCAGAGACCTGGCCGGGTGGTGCCAGAATAACAACCTATCCCTCAACGTAACCAAGACTAAGGAGATGATTGTGGACTACAGGAAAAGGAGCACCGAGCACACCCCCATTCTCATCGACGGAGCTGTAGTGGAGCAGGTTGAGAGCTTCAAGTTCGTTGGTGTCCGTAATCCCAACAATGCTTTGTGGGCTGTTTGGGATTAGTTTGGTAGTTTGGCCTGTCCACACACTAGAGAGCGGCATGGACAAGTACACCACACCCGAAGGTCGCATATCTATCCAAGTCAGACAAGTCATTTTGGAGCCTATTTGTGCTCTGTTCTGATAAGTAATCGCTGCGCGTCATGTAGGAATGACCTAGTCAAATCATGTTACTTTTTCGCATGCTTGGGAGCTTGGACTGCATCTCCCCTACCTTGTGCTCTGAGGTCCTCTGGGATCTCACAGTGTGTCAAGCATGTTCATCACTACTTTGCTGTGTCGCAATTTGTTTTACTCGAGTAAAAACACAGCAAGCTCTAGAATTAACATATTTTCTTACGCATGCCAACAAATTGCCGGCACTGAACAATTGAATCCCTAAACAAATTATATGTGAGACATTTCCTGCCTTTTTAGATAAAATCATTAACGCAAGTAAATTACCATAACCCAAACAGATTGGTTGCTTGCATATTCTCCACCACACATGTTTGTTATACACTGAGCGTACAAAGCATTAGGAACACCTGCTCTTTCCAAAACATGGACTGACCAGGTGAATCCAGGTGAATGCTGTGATCCCTTATTGATGTCACTTGTTAAATTCGATTGAAATCAGTGTAGATGAAGGGGTGGAGACATGTTAAAGAAGGATTTTTAAGCCTTGATAGAATTGAGACATGGATTGTTTTGTGCCATTCAGAGGGTGAATGTGCAAGACAAACAATTTAAGTGCATTTGAAGGGGTATGGCAGTAGGTGCCAGGAGCACCAGTTTGTGTCAAGAACTGTGAAATTTTTTTGTTTGAAGTAGCGTTTATCAAAGATAAGGTTGGAGACCCCGGCTCTAGTCCAAATTGTTCAAATATGACCCATATTACGGAATCTAGATTGTATTCTTTCTATTGCAGATTTGGGCCCACCATTTATGGATATACAATATATAACTGCCAAAAAAAGCACATTTGATAATGATAAATTAATAATATGTTTGCAATATTATTTTTATGTGAACATAATTAAAGACCAAATTTAAATGTAAAACGCCTGTTTGCTTTTCAAGTTTACAGTTATTGTGCAATGCCCTACCAGATAACAGTGCCATATTGAGAAAGACAATTGGTAAAAGATAAATCAAAGATCACATTTGTAATTGTACTACATTATTGTGATTGCATTATTTGTGACAAAAAGAAGATGAAACTTAATGTGCAATTTAACAAAGTTTTTTTTTTTACCTTTCAAGTATAAAATTCAAATATCTCAGATTTTAATAATGTTATTTCCTCATTCTCATGGATTATCCTGGCACCATTCTTAACAGTTTGGCCTGTCAATTTATCCGTTGGGTGGGATTGTAAGAGGAGGCACAGGATATTTGAGAGAGTCACAGAGTTGGTAGGGTTTCAGACCTGTCAATCGGTCACTGTGGGTGGGATTTTCAGGAAAGGGGGCAGGATGTTTGTGGGTTGGTAGGACACCCCCACTTTCAGACAAAATCAGGTGCCCATGCGCGCACGGAAACACACACACACACACACACACACACACACACGCACACACACACACACACACACACACACACACACACACACACACACACACACACACAGGGTTGGGGCTTCCCAAGGGCTTCCCAATTCATCTCATCTCTGATGTTCTTAATCCCCAACCACTGCCTCATAAAACTGCATTCTAACAGGCAGTTTCCCTATAGATTAAATTCCTAGTATACTATCCCGCTCTATTCTTCCCTCGTCCCCCTCTCCTTCTTTTATATCCTCTCTCTCGCTCTTAATGAACGTGTTAGGTAGCCATATTATACGGCAGTGATGGCCTCGAAATGTGTCTTGGACTTTAGAAGCAGAGCACAGTACCAGACTATCAAAAATACATGGGTAGACATTTAAACACATCCCTTCCTCCCTCACTAATTCTATAATTTCTTCCCTCCTGAACAGCCAGTGGGTGACACTCACTCACTACCTCCCTCCACCCCTCACTTTCTCCCTCCGTCCCTCACTTCCTCCCTTCCAACTATGTGAAGTTTTCATGAAGGTGTTAATAGAGGTGAGCATAGAGAGCGTTCTCCGGTGGCTCCTCGTTCCCCGGCTCACAGCGAGAGCCTTATTGGCCTGTATCTAGAGAGAATCACTATCACCCCCACAGAACACTCTGACAGAGGTTCTCTCTCTCTCTGTGTGTGTGTGTGTGTGTGTGTGTGTGTGTGTGTGTGTGTGTGTGTGTGTGTGTGTGTGTGTGTGTGTGTGTGTGTGTGTGTAAGTCGGTGTGCCGTTGTGCCGTTGTGAGTGTGTGTGGGCGTTTTGCGTTCGCTCAGTTACTTAGCTGTCTCAGAGCACCAGTAATGTGCACACAAACTGCAGTATGTTTAAACCTATTCAACTTAACCACCCAAACAAAACAAAATACAGCAGCTAATCTTTTTTTTAAAAACAACTCTGACTGTGGACACACACACACACACACACACACACACACACAATGCTGAGCACAATGACAGACAATGATTAAAGACATAGATAGGAACACACATACTGAAGGGGTCAGTGTGGCTGAACTCCTAACTACAGGTGTCAGTACTTTATTTGACCCTTTTCATCGCAGGAGGAAAATGATCCTTCAGAATTTGAATATCTGAATAAATATTTTGAATCGCAGCAAGGAGGCAGCTAGAAGCAGTGTTTGTATACAATGCACACCGTACCTACATCGTACCTTATTTAGGGTACATGCAGTCTTATGTGAATTCTTATGTGGATTATAATAAATGTACAAATGTGTAAGGGGTCGAGGTATTTTCTGTCAGGGAAAATTGTTTTATTATACACTAAGTGTACTAAACATGAGGAACACCTGCTCTTTCCATGACAGGCTGACCAGGTGAATCCAGGTGAAAGCTATGATCCCTTATTGATGTCACTTGTTAATTCCAATTAAATCCGTGTAGATGAAGGGTAGGAGACGAGTTAAAGAATGATTTTTACACCTTGAGACAAATGAGACATGGATTGTGCGTGTGTCATTCAGAGGGTGAATGATTTAACTGCAATGCTGCTGGGTTTTTTACACTCAATACTTTCCCGTGTATATCAAGAATGGCCCACCACCCAAAGGACATACAGCCAACTTGACACAACTGTGAGAAGCATTAGAGTCAACATGGGCCAGCATCCCTGTGGAACACTTTCGACACCATATTGAGTCCATACCCTGACGAATTGAGGCTGTTCTGAGGGCAAAAGTGGGTACTACTCAATATTAGGAAGGTGTTCCTAATGTTTTGTACACTCAATGTATGTTGAAGGCAAGCAATAGACAGAACACATTATTGGTTTCCTCGGTGTCCGTGTGGTTAGAGCCACGAACCCCGGGACACACATGCCAGAGTCGGCGTGGTTTTGAATCCGGCCCACATCCCTTTGACTCATTAATGAACGTGTATTTGGTACGCATGAATTCTGCATGGTTACAAGGTTAATTCTGCATGGTTACAAGGTTAATGCTGCATGGTTACAAGGTTAATTCTGCATGGTTACAAGGTTAATTCTGCATGGTTACAAGGTTAATTCTGCATGGTTAATTCTGCATGGTTACAAGGTTAATTCTGCATTGTTACAAGGTTAATTCTGCATGGTTACAAGGGTAATTATGCATGGTTACAAGGTTCATTCTGCATGGTTACAAGGTTCATTCTGCATGGTTACAGGGTTAAAACAGACACAACCCGAAGGTTAATAGTTTAGGCATAATTCAGAATGGTCAAGGTTAGGGCTACGGTGTGGGGAAGGCTGAAAACAAAACACAAAAAAATAAGGCGCCTATGTATCATCAGCATTTATGGTATTCTTAGTGCTCACTAGAGCATTGTGAACTGTCGTAGAGCAGTGGTCTAAGCGGCATGCTCCGGCTCCGAGCTTTGGCCCAGTTTTGGCCCATCTAGTGACCTGCCTGAGTCTACACTAGCCTTATACGTGAATTGCATTCATTTCATTGTTTTCAAGAAGTAAGAAGAAAAAAGTCTGATAATTTACACATTGAAGAAAAGTGTTTTCGGCTCAACGAAATTGTCTTAGGATCAAATGCATAAACGTAGAGACACATTAAAGCCACGCGATACAGGCTTTCAATCCACACCAAAGACCAGAACTGTATTGACAAATTATACACAGCCTAACTATAAAATGAGGAGGAGCATCCCCACAAGGAGGAACGTTTATCGTTCTCCAGTTGGCCAACATCTGTCAAACAACCCAGCCAGGGTAACACACTAGCCTATTATGGTGTCTCACACCATTCATTATGCGACAACAGATAGGCGTAGCCTACAGAGTGTAGCCTATTGGAATATAATCAAATAACAAAGGGCCTCCTGCAACCGTCGATGGCACTAGAATATTTGCAGCTAATGCCCCATATAAAAAGGTATACAAGATAAATTGACCCGCACAGTTGATCTCAATCGCACGTTTGCAACCATTATTGGCCACCTGCTCCCTAAAATATTATGTCGCTGTTGCCTTAGTACTGCTTGCAACCAAAGTCTTTCAAGATTTGTTCGCTCTCTGGTTGGTATCGTAATCGGAACAACTTAGTCCTTAAGGCGATTTACATTATACTGTATATACAAAAGTATGTGAACAGCCCTTCAAATTAGTGGATTCGGCTATTTCAGCTACACACGTTGCTGACAGGTGTATAAAATCGAGCAAACAGCCATGCAATCTCCATTGACAAACATTGGCAGTAGCATGGCCTTACTAAAGAGCTCAGTGACTTTCAACGTGGCACCGCCATAGGATGCCACCTTTCCAACAAGTCACTTCGTCAAATTTCTGCCCTGCTAGAGCTTCCCTGGTCAATTGTAAGTGCTGTTTTTATGAAGTGGAAACGTCCAGGAGCAACAATGGCTCAGCCGTGAAGTGGTAGGCCACACAAGCTCACAGACTGACGAGTGCTGAAGTGTGTAGCACGTAAAAATCGTCTTTCCTCAGTTGCAACACTTACTACCAAGTTCCAAACTGCCTCTGGAAGCAACATCAGCACAAGAACTGTTTGTCGGGAGCTTCATGAAATTAATTTCCATGGTCGAGCAGCCGCACACAAGCCTAAGATCACCATGTGTCGGCTGGAGTGGTGTAAAGCTTGACGCCATTGGACTCTGGAGCAGTGGAAACGCGTTCTCTGGCGTGATTAATCACGCTTCACCATCTGGCAGTCCGACGGACAAATCTGGGTTTGATGTATGCCAGGAGAACTCTACCTGCCCCAATGCATAGAGCCGACTGTAAGTTTGGTGGAGGAGGAATAACGGTCTGGGGCTGTTTTTCATGATTCAGGCTAGGCCCCTTAGTTCCAGTGAAGGGAAATCTTAACGCTACAGCATACAATGACAATCTAGATGACTCTGCACTTCCAACTTTGTGGCAAGAGTTGGGGCAAGGCCTGTTTCCTGCTTCAGCAGGACAATGCCTCTGTGGAAAAAGCGAGGTCCATACAGAAATGGTTTGTTGAGATTGGTGTGGAAGAACTTGACTGGCCTGCACAGAGCCCTGACCTCAACCCCATCGAACACCTTTGGGATTAATTGTAACGGCGACTGCGAGCCAGGCCTAATCGCCCGACATCAGTGCCCGACCTCACTAATGCTCTTGTGGCTGAATGGAAGCAAGTCCCTATAGCAATGTTCCAACATCTAGGGCAGTGGTTCCCAAACTTTTTATAGTCCCGTACCCCTTCAAACACATTCAATCTCCAGATGCGTACCCCCTCTAGCACCATGGTCAGCTCACACTCAAATGTAGTTTTTCTGCCATCATTGTAAGCCTGCCACACACACACTATAGGATACATTTATTAAACATAAGAATTAGTGTGAGTTTTTGTCACAACCCGGCTCATGGAAAGTGACAAAGAGCTCTTATAGGACCAGGGCACAAATAATATAATAATAATCAATCATTTTGCTCTTTCTTTATCCATCTTACATATAAAACCTTACTTGTTAATCGAAAATTGTGAAGAAGGGTGTGCTTGAAAGGATGCACATAACTCTGCAATGTTGGGTTCTATTGGGGACAGTCTCAGTCTTAAATAATTTTCCACACACGGTGTGTGCCAGCATTTTGTTTTCATGCTAGTGAGGGCCGAGAATCCACTCTCACATAGGTACGTGGTTGCAAAGGGCATCAAGGCCGGATAGTCTGAGCGCAGCACAATCCAGAAATCTGGCAGTGGCTTCTGATTAAATACAATTTTCACAGAAGCGCTTGTTGCAATTTCAATGAGGCTCTCTTGTTTAGATATCGGTAAGTGGATTGGAGGCAGGGCATGAAAGGGATAACGAATCCAGTTGTTTGTGTCATCCATTTCGGGAAAGTACCTGCGTAATTGTGCACCCAACACACTCAGGTTCTTCGCTAGATCACATCTCACATTATAAACTCAGCAAAATAATAAACGTCCCTTTTTCAGGACCCTGTCTTTCAAAGATAATTTGTAAAAATCCAAATAACTTCACAGATCTTCATTGTAAAGGGTTTAAACACTGTTTTCCATGCTTGTTCAATGAACCATAAACTATTAATGAACATGCACCTGTGGAACGGTCGTTAAGACATTAACAGCTTACAGACGGTAAGCAATTAAGGTCATAGTTCTGAAATCTTAGGACACTAAAGAGGCCTTTCTACTGACTCTGAAAAACACCAAAAGAAAGATGTCCAAGGTCCCTGCTCATCTGCGTG